>NC_056722.1:9000368-9025368 GCF_018831695.1 Puntigrus tetrazona | reverse complement strand
ACTGCCTTTCTCTCGCTTTCGTGAAAAAAATAAAAAAAAAAAAAAAAAAAAAAAAAAAAATATATACATATATATATATATATATATATATATATATATATATATATATATATATATATATATATATATATATATATATATATATATATATATATATATATATATATATATATATATATATATATATATATATATATATATATATATATATATATATATATATATATATTGTAACTAATGCTAAAATTACTTATTTTAGTGGCATTTAATTAATAAATTTTTTAATAGTTTAAATTTGTTATATATTTAATTAATGTATGTTGAAGTAGAATTTTGTGTTTTGGTTTCTTTACTATTTCTTTCGTTTTAATTACATTTATTTCAGTTTTAGTTTATTATTTTAGTTCAGAAAGTGAAAGTGATTACAGCTGAAATGATATTAACATTTAAATCTAAATGTTTTAAGTACAATAATTTATGATTTTAGTTTTAAGGATGAACTAATGCCAATGATCTGTATCGTTCGATAAAAGCAAATCGGTCATCTGCCAGTTGGGATTTATTTGAATTTATTGATTTTTTTCAAGAAAACCAAACCATCATTATTGCTCTCAGTATCAGCGGATATCCTTCTGAATAAACAGATGCATAAACATATACTGGTGCATCCATAGTTTCAGTCATTTTCTTCTGAACTCCGGTCTATATAATAATAAAAATAATACATTTTGGCTAAAAGGGGAAAGCAATAAATGTGCTTTCAAAGGAAATCAAAAGTCATTTTTTAAAAATGTGGTTAGACATGCAGAACCAAAGCGACAAGATGAAAACTGTAATAAAAGAGCAAGATTATGGTACAATAAATCCTCCAGTGTGTGTTTGGTGCAGCTGGTGTCAGACATGATAACAGGAGAGTTTCTGGGCATCATGCCCACACACACGCACACACACACCACACACACACACACGCACACACACACGCACACACACACGCACACACAAGTCAGTGGAAAGTGCCACCTGGACATTACACACAAGTACCAAACACTGACACAAAACCACATGATAGGATGAAAAAAGTCTACTTGTCACATGAGCTACTCAAGGAAGTTGTGAAACATGTACTTCCTTTTTTTTCTGAAGACATAGCTGCTAATTTTCACTGACATCCCCTCTCTTCCACACAGTGTTGAGGTCTGTTACTTTAACATACAATACTTCAATCAGTGTCATAAGTCTGTTAACCTATCTATCTATCTATATATATATAAAGTGTCCCTATTATGCAGTGTGGAATAGCTGTATGTGAATGTAAACAATCTGCAAAGTTGTAAGTCGAAAAGTGTATAATAAACGGTTATTGTCTCCCAAAATAAAAAAGGACTATAGATCCTAAACGAGTTTGAATCCCATTCAATGTATGCTGAAGACCATCTGACCAATTAGAGCAGAGTAAGCTCAGGGAAAGGAGGGTTTAGAGAGAGTAAAGAACTGCTAGAACTGTTTCGAACTAATCGAAAATTAAATATATATTTGGAAATTAATTATTGCATTTTTAATATATTTACAATACATTGCAATTTGCATATATTTACAAAGAAATCCCAAATAACCTTAAATAAATGCATTTCATATAATATTTATTTAACGGCATACTTTTATTGTGGTTAAATGGAGTACCCCAATAACCCCAATATTCAATTATTATTTTTTATTATTATTAACAATTTAATATTAATAACAATTTAAAAACTTAAATATCTGATGTTAATATCCTTCTTTTTTTTTTTTTTTTTTTTTTTTATCTGAAATGCTTTACATGCATGTAACCCCTTTGTATAATTTTTTTTTTTTTTTTCTAAACACAACTGTGATTTGCTTTTACAATGTAGTTTTCTTAACTTCCAGTTCCGCGCACTTTAAGGTCTCCAGGGTGTGAGCTTCCGGAGAGCGCGAGCGCGGCTTAATGGAGGTGTTCAGTGAGCTCTGAGCTGACAGACGTGAACGCTGAGGGTGCTTCCACACAACAGCATACGGACGAGTCAATATATATTAAAATAACGGAACCTCACGGATCCACAAAACCAAGCGCACTGTGTTATGTAAGCTAGGCCAGTAGATGGCGATGTCACTTCGTAATACCATTTATATCCTAAAATTTAATTTGCCACTGAATTTCATTTTTTATAGTTTACACTATTAATCGCGTTTTCTTTGCACAATGCGTGTTTGTACGATTTATGTATATATTAAAAAACGCGCGCATATATTTAGAGAGCATTTACATTTAAATGCATTTGCATATTTATATGATTTTAATGGAGAGCGCTTGAACTCTGGGCGGACTTGAACCAACGGTAACGCTCTTTCAAAATAACGCTAATTCAGTACGATGAACGAGAGCAAAGCTAGCATGTGCATGACGCCCCTGTATGCATGTTAGCAATATAGCTTTATATTCCAATTGAATCATAGCTGGCGCGCTCCATTTAGATCCCCGTCATGAAACGCAACTTTAAATTGGACTTTGTTTCTTGATTTCTTCTTCTTCTCCTCCTGGTGGGCACTGAGGGAAAACCTGATTTGCTTCCCAGCCCCGGAAACAACGTGGGCAGTTAACGAAACTAAATGAGATGTGCCTGAAACACAGCGCAGACAGAACGAAGCCCATCATAAGATCAACAAAGCCATCCATCTCCATCACCAGAGCTAAAGGTGAAGTGCACTGCAGGCACAGAATGAAAGGACAGTCTGTTGATCTGAATGGTGTGAGACTACGTCTGTCAGAGGAAAGCTCTTTATTTGTCTCTCTTTTTTTATTTGATGCGATTTACATCAGGAACAGTTTATTTAAAAAAAAAAAATCGTACCGTGGAAGCGTTTACTAAACCTTGCGTGCTGTGGAAAAGATTTTTGATATTGTGCCAGATAAGTATTTATCTTTTTTTTGGGGGCTATTTTAGGAACGCGCCATTTAATTTCTACGTTTGAGCGCTTTAACGTGTTTCCGAAACCCTTGCGATGTTTAATAGGTTTATTTTTGGTGTTCTCTGGTCATCAGCATTGAAAAACATTTCTTTTGCGCTTCATTTCAGTTCTCAAAAGCCGTCTTTCGTAGATTTATTTAGCAACAGTGGTCCTCAACGGGCAAAAACGGACGCGCACGACCACTCAGGGTGGTCACTCGACACAGACGGCAAACAACATCCTCGGGCGACAGGAAGTGACGCGTGCCGCTTCCTCACTGTAATCCTGCATTGAACCTTCTTTCAGTGCACGCCTGCAAAGACTGTCGGTAAAATCGAGCATGATAAACATCCGAGATGGCGTCTGCATCTTCAATCAGCCCTGCGCCCAAAGTCTAATGGGACAGACAGTTGGATGCTGATGGTATTTCTGTTCGAGTCATTATCTGGTGCAAATGAGCCATCTGCGGCCTGCCACATGCCCCGATCACGCTTCCTGCGAGCCCACTTCCTGTCAGGAGACGACATCATATCCTCTCTTTGGATGTAATGTTTTTGCCATTGAAAGCTGTTGTGTAAACAATGGTGCTCCGTATGAAAAGAAAGAAAAAAAAAAAAACGGATCAATTGTATGAGCATGGCATTGTCTGGGAAGGAAGGCATCGTCTGTTTTAGCTTTGGCATTGAAAAAGGGGTTTAGTAATCATTAAAAAGTAATTCATTTAAAATATTATTCAATTCATGCCATTATTATTAACCTTGTTATGCGTTACACAAAATGGGGGTTTTTGTCTAATGTTCAAAATTGAATGAATGCATGAATCCTTTCAAAAGTTTGGGATTAGTACGATTTTCCGTATTTTTTTTTTTTTGAGTCTCTTATGCTCATCAGGGCTGTATATATTTAATAAAAATGTAGAAAAAAACAGCAATGTTGTAAAATATTAATACAATTGATATTATTGGTTTCTTATTTTAATATACTTTAAAATATAATTTATTTCGCTGATGCAGTACTGAATTTATCAGCCATTACTCCAGTCTTCAGTGTCACACGATCCTTCAGAAATCATTGTAATAATCTGATGTTTTATCAGTCTTCAAACTGTTGTGCTGCTTAATATTTTTGTGAAGCCTGTGATATTGTTTTCTTTGATAAATAAAAAGAAAAGCAGTTACTCAAAACAGAAAGATTTTCTATAAATGTATTATTCATTTAAGAAATCCTTGATAAAAAAAAAAGAAAAAAAAGAAAAAGTTTTATTCAAAGAATCCTGAAAAAAGTGAAAAAATGTTTCCAACACTGATTATAAATCAGCATATTACAATGATTTCTGAAAGATCATGTCGCGCTGACTGGAGTAAATTTTTATATTCTAATGCAAAATTCAAATATAAAACTGGTTTACACTGCAATAATATTTCACAAGTATTTTTTTTGCGTGTCTCTGAACAGCAGCCCAAACCTTTAAGGCTTTGTCATGTTAGCGATTTTCTATATTTATATTTTCAAGCAGCAACACCACAATTTAAATTATGTGATATTAAACATATTGCTATAAAGCTCAGGTATTCATTCGAGATCAATGGCATTATCTAAAAAAAAAAAAAAAAAAATAATAATAATAATAATAATAAATTAAAAAAATTATTGTAACACAATTAAAACAGTCTTATTAAAATAAGGCAGAGTGGCATTGATTTTGCTTAAGTGGTTTTGGCTTTTGTACTGTTGGGCATTGGGTGTGTTTGTTTTAGTACCTTCAAATATCAACAGCGTTTAGCAAGTTAATAAAACCATTTAAAAATATAGATTTAAATAAAAGTAATTGAGTTACTACTGCTAATACTGTACCTAAAACTAATTCCTTAACTGAAAAAATAGAAAAATAAAGGAAATCAAAACACTAAAAACTGCTATAATAGTACATCGATGACACCAAATACCAGATCTGATTTCATAAACTGAATGTTGGTCAACTATTCCTCTAATGAGAAAGAAAAGAGCAGAGGTACACGCCACGCGCTCATTCTCGGCAGAACGGCCAACACCCTCCTCATCTCCAGCAGCGCTCTTCAAAAAGGGTTAAATAAATCAAAGCACGGCGCTGACGCACTGCAGCCGTTAGAGAGGAAGGAAAGTCGATTGTGTTTCCCACACCAGAAAGAACCCAGGTTTGGTTCAAGCGGCTCCTCTGTGGAAACTTTACAGTCTGTGATCGGTCCGCCAGACTCTAACATTTACTGCGAATCCAAAAGGGTCGCCTTTATTTCGAAACTGCGATATTCATAAGCTGAAACGTGCAATGACGTGGACAACTAGCCCATCGAGTAAATATGTGGTGCATCCTGACAGCAGACGTGATGGATATGAATGATGAAACAGCAGTGTGTGTGTGTGTGTGTGTTCAGCAGGGTGGAGAGCAGTAATTAGCCTGTGTTAATACTTTGTTCTGTCTTGTCGTTGCGTCCTCGCCCGTCGCCTGGGCAGCAGTACCATGGAAACGGCGGATAAAAGGATAGCGGACTTGCTCTTTATTAATGGTTCGGCCAGCAGCGCTGCATCTCTACATCTCTAGCACACATCACGTGTATATCATTTAAGGTTTTACCGTATTTCTAGGACACTAATCGTTCACCACGCGGGACGCACATCTTAAAGGGACAGTTCACCAAAAAAAAAAATACTTATTTACTCGCCCTCAAGTTGTTCCAAACGTGTATGAGCTTCTTTCTTCTGGGAAAACCAAAGGAAGATATTTTGAAGAATGCTGAAGATCAAACGGTTGACGGCAGCCATTGACTTCCATTGTATTATTATGACTATTTTTCTTTTTTTTACAATAGCTACCGTCAACCGTTTGGTCAAAAAAAAACAATTGTCAAAAAAGTCAACACCCAGGTAAAAGTACACTTCCATAATGCAATTAAAGTGCTCTTTTTTGCACACTAATGTAGTACTTACTATATTAAAAAATTTTCTAAATGCACTTTTAGCATACCACCTTGTATTTATATTACACTTGAGTGTACTGTTGTATAAAAGATGGTTTTAAGTGCGCTACAAGTGGTAACTAAATACACTTTTTAAAAATGTTAAAAGTGCATTTTAGCTGAGTACACTTAGATGATCTTAGGTTTATCTCTAGTACTAAATGAATCATTTTTCAAGTACAAAATTACTGTGTGAAAATAGAGCACTTCAATTCAATTATAGAAGTGTACTTGTTTTTTTTTACCTGGGGAAAGGTTTGAAAAAATTTAAGGATGAGTAAATGATGACATTTTTTCATTTTTGAGTGAACTTTCTCTTTAATTATTGAAGGCGTTTCAATCATACCCATCATCACAAGTGTGTAAAATCGAGCACCCAGCCATGCAGTCTGCATTTAAAACTGGTTGGGGGGAAAAAAGGAATCTTTACAATAAGTCGGTTTGCGAAATTTCATCCCTGCCGGATACATCACGGTCAACTGCAAGTAGACATTTTTTTTATTTTATTATTTTTTTTAAACGATAGCAATTTAGCCATGAAGCAGAAGACCATGTAAAGTCACAGAGCTGAGTGCTGAGACACACGGTTCGCAAAAAAAGTCGCCGACGCTCTGCAGATTCCATAGCTGAAGAAATCCAAACTACCTTTGTCAATAATATCAGCTCAAAATCAGACGGGGGGCTTTGTGGAAAGAGCAGCTGCATGCAAGTCTCACATCAATGCAAAGCACTGGCTGAAGTGGCGTAAAGCACGCTGACGCCGGACTCAGCGTTTTGATGGATGCCAGGTGAACGTTACCTGCTGGACTGCATTGTGCCAGCCCTAAAGCTTTCAGGAGGAGGGATAATGCTATTGGGCTGTTTGTCAGGAGCTGGACTCAGACTCAAGACCAAGTCAACACAGCAAGGTTCTATGACTTTGGTGTAGAAGAACTTAAACTGGCCCGCCCAGAGCCCTGACCTCAAGCCCATCAAACACCTTTGGTCTGAACAGGAACGGAGATTGCAAGCCAGTTCTTCTCAATCAATGCCTTACCTCACAAATGCTATACTGGACGAATAGGCAAACATTCCTACAGAAACACTTCCAAAAGAGCCCTACGATTTCTTAAATTTACTTTATAACGTGGAATGTCATTAATTTGACTAACCGTGGCTAAATAAATCCAAAGCAGGTCAGTGCACTTAAATTCTAAATGTTCTGCATGGCTCTGTGTCAATGAACAGTTTTGTTTACGACACATTCTGAAGTGCGTGTAACGTTCGGGGTGTTTTTAGCCTCTGTTTCCTCAATATACGAGTAAATGAACACACGAAAAGTCCATTTCCAATAAAAACAGCCGAATCTGAAATCACGGTCAGGATCAATACCGTATATGCTCTGCCGTGTTCTAGACTAACACTCAGAAGTTCTGCAGGTATCGTGAAGAAACAAGAAGGACAACGGCGAAAACAGCAGGGCACGGAAAAAAACGTTATGGTTCCAGGCCGGGATTAAAATAACCTGTTCTGATAAAGTAACGCGAGCCACTAAAGAGACACGGTCAGCTTGCTAGCAGTAGTCTGTTGCATTACAGTACATAAGATTCCACTTACCACATGAACAGGGTAAGGAGAGATGAATGAGGATGATGGGGAACAATGTATAGATCCTGAGCACCACTGACAAGCATCTGATACTGTAAAATGTGCAAAAAGTGGAACAGAACTGCGATTGTGAATATTAATAGTCGCTCCCTGATACCTGCATTTTATATAATTACCCAAGGACATAGCTGCGAGAGAGAGTACATTGCTACGTGAGCTTAGCTGAGATTAGAGATTACAGCCAATCAGGGCAGAGCTCAACATTATTATTCGTGACAGATCATTTAATTCGAAGACAAATCATAGGGATTTAAATGGACACGTAAAACCTTCCGGAGATGTTTTTGCCCTTACTTAAGCCACATACCTTTTAAGTAGATGTTAATGAACAATTTAAAATACTATATCAATCCATTCTCAGCAACCGGTCAAAATAAAAGTTAAAATAAAACTTAAAAAAATAAATAAAAAAAATGTAAACGTAAACATAATGTAATGATAGTACTGCAACTAGTACTACAAATTATTAAAGCATAATTAAATATTTACCAGAATACTTTTTACCATTTTTAAAGTTGTAAAAAAAAAGCTTGTTTACAAGAATGAAAAAAATGTGGAAAAATGTATAAAAAAAAAAAAAATTAATGAAACCTACACAATTTATTTTCTTTACTTTAACATGCTTTAAAAATATTTATCCACTAAAACAGTACTGAAAAAATAAATTGTAACAAATGGATAATATAAAAAATAAGTTTTCACAGGGCCCCATCTAAATCTAGTGGAAAGCCTTCTCATAAGAGTTGACATTGTTATAGCAATAAATGAGTTATAAACTCCATATTAGTGTTTCTGTATTTAGAATGCAATATCATTAAGGTAGGAGTAATGGACCGGTGTCTAACATTGTTGTCTGTATAGTTAAAAGTACGAGTTAAAAGGTAGAATGTGACATGATTTTAAGGATTTGATTGGATCATGATCCAAAAATGACTGGTTAACTGTTGAGTACTGTATCAAGGATATATGAGCAGAAACGTCACTTCAGATGGACAAATTAGTTATGCCTGATCAAATATTCCTGTGTCAAGGTGTACGTGAGGAAAGTTGGAGAGCGGATTGTGTGATGAGGAGGGTTTAAGGTTGACAGCCCCGCCAGGAAACCACCCCTCAGTGCTTCGTCCCCGCGGACCACCCTCCGCACTATCACTGGGCAAACACACATGAAAGAGGACAGCTGCAGCTACTGGGTTTTAACAGGTGCACACAAGCCGAGGGATCAGGCAACACTGAATACTGGAGTACCAGTGCTCCTTGCATCCCAGAAATAAGACATTTTTAAATATTCTACAATGCGATGACATTTCAGAGCATTGCTGTGTTCACCCTTAAAAGCACGGTTTTCCTCTGAAACATCAATTGGATTGAAATGAAAGGTTTGTTTAACCACACATGCTTATTGTTCTCAGCCAGAATCGGCTGAAGACCGGAGTGACTCAAAACAATGGAAATCAATGCGAATCTCGCACGCTTCCAACTAAAACGCAACGAAAAGGGTCTCGTTAATCGGCGCGGCTGATATCGGAGAGCTCCCTGCGTGTGATGGCGAGCGAGCGGTCCAAGCGGTGTGACGTGTGCCAGTGCGCTGTGGCAGCTGCGACTCGTGTTAATGTGTGGGCAGAAAACAGGCCAGCGGCACCTGCTGAGGGCGTTAGAGCCCGGATCAGAATCTGTGCGGCGCTGAGGTGTTAACAGGTGCCTGATCACAACACGAGCTCCACGAAGCTTCACACATATGCTGAGTGTGCGTGTGTGTGTGTGTGTGTGTGTGTGTGTGTGTGTGTGTGTGTGTGTGTGTGTGTGTGTGTGTGTGTGGGGGAATGAAGAAAGGTTAGAGTGAGACACGTTTAATAACTGTACAGTAGGACAGATTTAATAACTAAAGCTGAATGGTCAAGCTCAGCAAAAATCAAACAGCAAGACATTTAAGGCAAAAAATATATAATAATAACTAGAATTATCTAGATTCGCAAAGTGTGATTACAAACTTTGGTGATTGCTTGACAAATCCAAATGTATTCAATACTGAGAAGCTTATAGTTTGAAGTCAATTTAAAGTTTCGGACAATTTAACACATTGCTAACATGATTTAGCGCATTGCTAATGTTTTAGCATGCTTCGAGTATTTCTTGCCACATTGTTTAGATTAATTAGCCTGTTGCTTATATGTTTCTAACACGTCTATGGCATGTTTCAACACACTGTTAGCATGATTTAGCATTGCTAACATGTCTTAGCAAGTTTCTTCTGGCATGATTTAGCATGTTGCTGGCATGTTAACCCTTGGTTTTACTAAAACAAACCACAAACCAAATTTGAACCATCCCTGCTGAAATAAATAACCCCAGCATATGCTGGTTAGGTATGTTTTGATGCCAAATAACCTTATTCTGGTTCCGAAGAAAACATTAGGTCATGCGTGAACAATACTCAGTCTCTAAAAATCTCTTATAGTTACTGCAAGACGTTCTCACGACCAATTTGTACGTATTTTAATTCGTACGATTTTGCCGAAACCCCAGTGATGGGTAGTTGGTCAAGCCAACATAATTACTACTTTTGATTAAACAATTCAATAATGCATTTTAAAATAATAAAATATATAATACATGGGTGTTAAAAAAATAAGTAATAAATAGCACCACTATCTAGCGCGTTCACTAACATTCGCACCACACTAAATGGTTTTCAGATTACGCTATCATCTGACAAAACCTAAGGTGTTAAACTAGTAGAATATATAGTCCTGATAAAGTTTCTATGTTCTTCCAGTGAAGGATCGGCTGACAGTAACTGTGTCTAATCTGGCACATGTTGAGTGAATCCTGGAGGCTTTATTTTCAGATACTCGAGTAACTCGAGGAACGGCGTTCCTCCTGCAGTGTGTGTGTGTGTGTGTGACATGCTGGTAAGGAAGCAGGTCTGACTGTGATGCCATCTGTGCCAGCGCCGCCCTGCCTTCCTGACATTTACACTAGGCAACACAATACGCGCACTATGCATTACACAAAGTCTACCTAATATGATAACTGAACCAGATACAGTTTCCACACTGAAGGAAGACACACACAACAGAGATAACCCAGCCTTCAACTAATCAATAAATTATTTTAGAACATGCGAACTCGTAAAATGTTTTTCAAGTAAGTTTTTTCTTCTCATCAAGGCTGCGCTTACGTGATCGTAAATACAGTGAAAACTGTATTGTGAAATATTAATATGTAAAAGATGGGTTTCCATACTTCTCCAATCTAGTGCCACATGATCCTTCAAGATAATGTAAAAATAATAATAATAATAATGTGTGTGTATATATACATGTGTGTGTGTGAATGTGTGTAATGCTAAATAAAGAGGATTTACTATTAAAAACTTAAAATGAAATAGTATGTGATTATTTCATTAAAAATAGTTTTATTAATTTTTTAAACCATAGTAGTAGTAGAATATATATATATATATATATATATATATATATATATATATATATATATATATATAAAAATTCAATTCAAATATGAATATATATATTATGCGTTAGAATTTTTTTTTTTTTACATTATTATTAATCCTACTCCAAATAGCCCAGCTGCAGTTTGACTCAAACTGAAAAACATGATCATTTACAACCAATTTATCTGTTTTTGCAAATAAACTGTATTTAAGAATTCTCTAAATGTTTTTTTTTTTTTTAATTATGCATTTCAATTACTCTCAATCAAATGGCGGCTGAAAAAAAATAAATAAATAAATAATAATAATAATTCAATCTAATTCAATTCAATTCTGATCTCCATTCAGGTCATCAGACGCGCTCCAAAAGCGTTCAGCAGCCACGCACCCTTTTTTGCATATTCATAAGGGCTTCCCTTTCATGTGGCAGCTCCTCGCCCGACGACATCCAGCAGCTGCAGTGATGTCATGGGAATAATTCCTCCTCGTCCCGGCCGCATGAAAACACTAATCATCCGACAACCATTCTTGTTCGCGTGGCGCAGATAAAAGTAGTGTGCTTCTACCATCCTCTCCACGCTTGATATTCAAGCGACTTTAATTCAAACACTTGAGGAATCACCATTGTGAGTCACTGGAGAACATTAGACTTGAGCTAAACAGGCTGAAGAGTTTAAAGCCGGCAAACGTGTTTAAACAACGAGAGCAAATATTGACGCCGAAACTGCTGGGAGGCGGAAAAATCTGGGCACGTATCCTATAACGATTAGAGGGAAGTGCCGTGCATAATTAGTGCAATACAAGCTCCGCCTTCCCGAGATGCTCAAAGGCAGGGGTGCGTTTCCATAGCGCTGTTAAGGGAGGAGGGGAGACGCCTTACTGTAGCGATGTTACAGAGACAAGAGGAGACTCAAGGGAAGAGAGGCTAGACGAGATCTGAAACGGGGGGATTTTACCAGCTGCGCTCTTTAATGAAAGGCTCGTGTGATATTTATGCGCGGCTCTGAAGCCGGTCTACTTCTTCTACGCCCGTCGAACAATGCAGCCGCCTGCTTTTCATCCCCAAACGAAACACGATTTCGAGAAACCAACAACATGTCATCGTCATTTGCTCAAGCACCGAGCGTCAGAATAAAAGTGCTCTACATTACTTGACTTCTAAAGCCATACGAATCTACGTCACGCCGCCATTTTGAGAGGGTAAAGTAAATATAATAAATAAAGCAAATCCACGGCCTGTTGCTCTCTCACGCTATTAAAAAAAACAACAACAACTAGTGTTGGGCGGTTTTTGCTCGTAAACATTGCTTGTTCTGTGCGTATTTCTCTCCTGATTCAGGTTTGTCAAAACATATTTGGCATGAAGTTACGATGTTTTCATGGATTTATTTCATACAAACAGACAGCTTTTCACTTCACAAGTTCACAACGTAACTAGTGGGCCGGAGCGGTGTGGATTACTTCGACCAATCCGATGACGGCTTTGAAAATGCTGAAGTGCTTCCGCTTTTTTTCCCACCACATGCATCGAACGTTCCGTGGGTGTGCCTTCCGAGACGAGTCTGGGGCTACCGGTGAATCCTAACGAATTTTCATCGCGGTGGACTATTCCTTTAAATACTACAGATACTTGCAGACCCTATATATTAGGCCTATACGTCTAATATTTACTGTGCAGATTAAAAGAGCTGCCGCCAAAACACTTGTCCTCCGTTCAGCTCATTATGTTGGTCATTTGGCTTCACAAAACCAAGAGAGGTTTGAGAGGATTCATTTGTTTACAGCGCATTGGGTCTTTTGAAGTAGATCCCATTAGCATAATGCATACAAACAACCTGATTTTGATTCAATTTTGATTCATATGACCCTCGGTGCGGGCCTTTTTCCCCCAACTACATCGGTGTCTCTTTAGAGAAGAGAAAACTAAACAAATGTACAATTCATATAGCTGACGGTTGATAAATAAATTCATAAATTCAGCTGACGTCTCATATTTATGTGATTCGATATATGGTGTTTTTGTCACAGTTCTGTTTTTTGTTCAACAAAAACAAAACAAAACTCTGAGCAACACAACTGTGTTTGGTTTCTGAATGAATCCACGTTTGGAATGAATAATGTGAACCAACGATTCAAAGGTTCATTCATAAAGTGAGCCGTTCACTAGGCTAAGAATCTGGTGATATAATACACACCACGATACAGGGATATTAAAAACGACTCATTTCAATGATTCAGTTGACTCCTTTTTTAAAAAAAGCCATAATAAGGGCACTTTAAAATACTTTTGCAATCATTATCATTATTACTATTAGTAGCAGTACGTTTTTTTGTTCAAAAATCTTTATATAGTGTTGCAGTTCACCTGAAAACTGATATTACGAGTGTCTCTTCTGACCACAAGGTTTCCCACAGAAGATCAAACGCTCTCATATTTCAAACGTTTGATTATTTGGTAGCATGTCAAGAGTCAAACTCCTCAAAGCAGGGTCTGGGTTTGCCCCCGGGCCTGAAAAATAAATCCACGTGTGAACGCTCACGTGGAAGAACGTTCGCCGATCTTCCCGTGATGGCTTTACGGGAGGATCTCACACAACTCATCCTTTGAACACACGGCGTATGACGAGTCTTTAACAGAGCCGCCCAGAGCCCCGGGCTTCCCTCCTCCTGCTGCTTTTATGACTCGTATCCATTCCCACAATCCTTTTCAAATGCTGTTTTATGCATGTTTCCTGTAAAGGGCACGCTTTTAATCTTTTCCCCACATTTATCTGGAAGCTAGTCGACCGAGTTCCACGTTTTAATCATTTGAATGAATGCAACATTTATTGTCGTGTGCACAAAAAAAAATAAATAAATAAAAAAAAAAAAAAAAATATATATATATATATATATATATATATATATATATATATATATATATATATATATATATATATATATATATATATATATATACATTTATTATATCGTGTACACACATATATATAAATATATATATACAATATATATAAAAATATATATATATATATATATATATATATATATATATAAGGTTTAAGGGGGGAGGGTGGGTCATTTATTTATTGAATGAAATTAATTCTATTATTAAATAAAAATAATTGCATTGCTCAAATGGTGACAATAAAGCCATTTACTTTTTATCTTTCAATTCAATAAAGTGTCCTAAAAAATTATTTCCACAAAATATTAACGATAACGTTAATGATAGTAACCAGACAGGTTTCTCGAGCAGAATCGTGCGACCCTGAAGACTGGAGTAATGATGAAGCTTTGATCGCACGAATGAATTCAAATTGAAATGTATTATAATTAAAAACGTATTCTGAACTGTAATAATATTTCACGATATTACCGATTTTACCGGATTAAATGAACGCAGCCTTGGTGAGAATAAGAGATTAGCACCGTTGCTAAACTTTGAAACATTAATGTATACGTGTTAAAAGAGTCGCTAATCACGTGCTAAACCATTTTCCACCGATATCCAGAATATATTTCAAAAAATCAGCCCTGACGGGGAAGGATTACGCTGACGAGCTAATATATTCCACGCGTCATGAAAGCATTCAAAGCACCTTGCTGGCATTATCAGCGGTTTCCAGGGCTACAATACTGAATAAAGCAGCAATCTACGTCGGCCACATCACACGTCTCCATTGAGGAATCGGTCACGCTCATCTTTGATGTTTTCTAAGAGCAGTAAATCATTTTTAAGATGCTTTCCCGCAGCAAAACCCAGTCGTACCGAAAGTCGGATAAAATAGAGGAAATGTGATCGTGAGGACAGTACGTCACGATTCGTTCGCACAAAAGAGGGAGGTGAAAGAAAGAGGGGCGTCCGCTGACCTACAAGAGTGAGATGTGAGAAAGAGGTTTGGAAAGAGGTCGGCTGCCCGTGTGTATGCAGATAAGTTCAGGCCAGACTGTCTAAAGACCTACTTAGAAAAGTAGGCAAAGAAACGTAAGCGTGGATGTGGGTAGAACCCACATTTTAAAAAGGACTCCACATGAAACACGAGAGACTCATTTGTGAAAGAAAAAAGAAAAAACGGCAACTTACGGCTGGGTGATTTATGACATACATGATATTATTGAATTATTACAACATTAACCTACATCGTGAATGCCGCAATGATTTTAATGCGCGTTTTATTTGTCCATTAAACTCTCCGAAGATAGCATTTTTACTAAAAAGTATTCATTTCGAGGCCAGTAAGATGATTTTATTTATTTTTAATTAATAATTTTAGTCACCGTGGATGCACTGATGAAAAGTGACAGGAAAGACTGAATGATTTATAAATATTTCTATTTGTAACAAATGTCGTTTTTTCTATTCATCAAAGAAAACTGAAAAAATAAATGCATCACAGTTCCCGCATATATATATATAAATTTTTTATAACACTGAAAAGGATAAGAATGTTATGCTAAAATTTCTGATTTGCATCATGAAGAAAACTTTACTTCTTAAATTGTTCAAATAGAAAATAGCCTAGTTAAAATAATATATTCCAATATTCCACAACATTACCAGTTTTACTTGAATAAATACAGCTTACGTGAGCAGAAAACTTTTTTCACAAAACTTTAAAATGCATAATATAGACCCCAAACTTTTTAACAGCAATAAGACAACGATGCATTATTGCATTGGAATGCATTGGAAACCTCTAAACAAACTTTTCGCTTCTGGATCTTTACATGAAACCTCATGAAACCCGTACGTTTCTGCAGCTCGTAGGAAACAATCTAGCGCACACCACACGGACATGGGTGAGGGAGGGAAACCGATGCGCTTCCTGTATGTCATTTCCTTCAGAGGACAAAATCACAGTGAGAAAAGGTCAAATGGCAAGCGTGAGTCGGGTTCATTCATGACTAAGCCCGACAGTGATTTTTAAGAACGATTAGAGAGTGTTTTCACCGCTGACTCATTTTATGTAGATGCACTTTAATTTCTGCTGAGGTTTGTCATCAGTCAGCAGCCCAGATCAGCAGTCTTTCCACATTCACAGGCGTCTCGTATTCACTCTCCTGTCTGGTTTAGACGTACTCATACCTTTAGAAAGCATCTGAGGAACAACAAAATCACACTGACTGGACTAAAGCTGGATTAAACACACACACACACATATATACACACATATATAAACACACACACACACAATATATATATATATATATATATATATATATATATATATATATATATATATATATATATATATTTATATATTTTGAATGCACATATATGATTTTGCATCAAAAATGAAGTACAACAAACCAAATTCTGGAAATGTTGGGACAATGTTTACATTTGAACAGACTTTTAAATGACATGAGCCATTATTTATTCACAACAGATTTTTTTACAATTGTATGCACAAAATGAGCAAATTTAATGCCTGCTACAGGTCTCAAAACAGTTGGGATGGGGGTATGTTTACTAAGGCATCAGCTCCTCTTTCACATAAAGTGCATCCCAAACTGTATTAATGCGGGGGGGATTTTAAAACACTACTAATCTCCAGACCTGTGCTCTGTTGCAATAGCAAGAATTAACAAATCGTTTCTGCCAGTGCAAATATGAGCCCTGAACGCTGGCTAAAATTAGTATCGTTTGAGCTCACTCCCCCTCATGTGACATCAGATGATTTAGAACGGAATCTTCAAATAGAATATGTTTGTCACTTCTCTATTGTCACCTTCTGGAGTTTTTATGTTGATTTCCTTTCGGTTTATTTTTGCATCAGTATACGAGTCAAAAGTGGTAATAATGAAACAACCGTTTAAAAAAATGGGTTTTTGCTGTCATTTACAAAAGGGTCTGCATTTTCACGTGTTTAAATAAAAAACCTTAAAACCTAAGAAGAATTTGAATTCTTGATATGAATCTTCTTAAAGTTAAGTTCAATTACCCTAGACACACCCAGGCCTGATTATTGCCACAAAGTGAAGTAAACCAAAAGATCACGTTGAGATCCAAAGAACCTCAAAAACAAATGAGAAAGTCATTGAGATCCATCAGTCTGGAAAAGGTTATAAATCCAGTTCTAAAGCTTTGGGACTCCAGTGAACCTCAGTGAGAGCCGTTATCCACGAATGGCGAAAGCATGGGACAGTGGGGAACCGTCCAAGGAGTGGCTGAACGATCAAAATTACCCCAAGAGAGCAACGACGAATTTATCGTAGTGAAGATTTTCATGAATCAAGACGCACAGTGAAATACTTCCCAGTAAAAGAGAATAAATGCCAGTCCAGTTGAAAAACTTTGCTGGGTTATTTAACATCATTCAAAGCGGTGCTTTCCTTTTATACACTAACTACGCATTCTTATTCTGTCGTGCGTGATTTGCATATTTACAATTTCTCTCTCTGTATCTGTGGCGAACGATGAACTGTTTAAACGAGTGCTTTTGAGATGACTCCCTGTAGTCGTCCAATTCATTCAGGATACGCAAGTATAGATTTCGTAACTTAACCGATCGTTTTCATCAAATTTAATGGGTTAAGAATTTTTTATTCCCTTAAAAACTTTACGTGATCTGTTACCTTAAGAACCCCTTTGGAGATTTTGACTCGTATGTAGCGGCCTAACAGTGGCAGAGCCTAGAGTACGCTCTCACTGGATAAAGGGAATGAGACTAACGAAGAGGAAGATGCGAGTAGGTGAAGGAGGAAAACATGTTTAATGACTCACTGGGGTGACTAGGGGAAAGTGAGACGAGGGGATTTCTGGACGGACGCTTCGGGGTTGAAAGTCAGCAGTTCTAATGTCTGACTTCAAGTCACACATTTGGAGGGTCACAGTTCTAAACACAAGCCTAAGGCGGTGCGATCGCAAACAAATGCCCTACTGTACTGCGCTCTAAATCATGCTAGAGTCACATTGCATGGAAGGACTGATGGTTCGGCAACAGAACAGATGTTGTACGGAATCATCTGAATGAGCAAAAGCGTGTGGAAAGCAATGTGTATACCAAGGGCATTTATATTGTGTAGCTTATGAAACATGCGGGGTGACCAGAGGCCAATGAATCAAATAACCTGGTGATAGCAACAACACTTTAATTTGTTCTATCAAAATGAACTTTCATTCATTTTCCAGTTGAATGTAGTCAAGTTGCTTTCGGGACTTTCTGTACAAGTGTTTGTTCGTATCAAACGTCTCCGATTAAAATGGGAATAATATTGCTGCATCAAACAAATATCTGTATGAACGGCAATCTTGCAGTGCAGAAAATGCATCAAACCAAGTGTCTGGAACTGTGAATGCATTTTATGTTTTCAGTCAAAATTCAAACAATATCTAAGAGTAGCTAAGGAAAAGGCTAGCAGACCGTATGGCAGATAACACATAATCCTGTTAACTTTTAAGACAGGTGGCTTACTTTCTCTCTCTACGCTCTCCTGTTACACGCCGTCTATCCTTTAAGAAGGAAGAGTCAACGCTTTAGGCTTCACTGGCCATCTGAAGCGTGGTGAGACCTTGCTCAGACCTGCAAACTCCAATCTGAGGGCTAGCTGATACTCATTCTTAGGGAGAGATGGTGAAAAGGTTTTAATTGGTCCATTGGGAAACAACAGTGTATTATCAAGTTTCAAAGCTGCTGAAAAATATAATAAAATTAAATTAAAATGCTTCATTTGTCTCTTTTCCTGTAAGAAGCTGTGGAGTTAGAAAAAAAAATAAAGATATCCAAACTCTGCATACTATACTATATTGTCATCCTGGATATTAGTGCCCAATCTGCAGAATTGGTAACACTGGGAATTAGTTCCAAAATAATTTTGATTCTTCTCTCATTTTACTATTATTATTATTTTCTACAACTTTTTACTAACTCAAGAAAACGATTGAGTTTTAAACTTTTAACTAGAAAGACAAAAAAAACACTTAAGTAAGTACTTAAGTATCTTTGCAGAAAAGATGCTTGAAATGCGAATGCAAAAACTATATAAACTTGTCTTAAACATGTACTATATGTTACACACAATAATACACAATGACAAAAATGCTAAACATTTCCTAGCCAATGAAGGTTTGTGCATTGAACTGCTTTTCCGTGTTTTTTTTTTTCCCTTTTCATAAAAGTGCTTGATGGGCATGCTTGACCGTTGCACTCACGTCTCGCGTCTTTTGACGCAGCTCGCTGCATTCTAAAAAACACATCAGTCAAGTTAAAAGTCTCTCATAACCTTCCCTGTAAGTCTCTTAAGTATTGTAACAAACTGGCTCCATTCAACTCAACTCCAAGTGTCTCGCTGTAACCCAGATTTTGCTTTCTTTTTATAAGGAGTGTTTATTAACATGATGCTGCTAAATGAACTTGGCAACCCGGAATACTTTACTACGGTTTGATGCGGTATGCGATGTGATGGCACGATAAGAACACTGCATTACGTTGAAGCTACGATAACATGAAGTGGCTTTTCATGAATAAGAGAACACAAACTCTACAGCTCTGATTTATTCTGTGGGATAAAGCTGATTCACAGAGCAGCTGTCTGAATCACAATGGACAGTGTTAATCGCAGCACAGCTCCTCTCCCATCACAGGAGACTGGCACAGACTGACCCCGAAACCAAAAAACACCCTTCTAGTCTCACAAGAGGCACAAGAGTTCAGCTGCCAGTGGTGGGCTGGCTGTGATGAAATACGGGACTTCCTCAGTGTATCATGGGTGTGTGCAATAAAAGGATTTGGATGCCAGTATACTCAAGGATGTATTTATGCTTCTTTAACCACACTTAAAATCATCTATAGAAGTGTACTGCGGTTTATCACACCCGAGTTCAATTTCCCTAGCCACACCAAGGCCTGATTATTGCCACAAAATCAAGCCTGACAAAGTGAAGTAAACCAAAAGAACCTCGCAAGCTACACGTTGAGATCCAAAGAACCTCAAGAACAAATGAGAGAGAAAGTCATTGAGATCTATCAGTCTGGAAAAGGTTAGAAATCCAGTTCTAAAGCTCCAGCGAACCTCAGTGAGAGCCATTATCCACGAATGGCGAAAGCATGGGACAGTGGCGAACCATCCAAGGAGTGGCTGAACGATCAAAATTACTCCAAGAGAGCATCGAAGACTCATCCAAGAGGTCGCAAAAAACCCCACAACAAAGAATTGCAGGCCTCACTTGCCTCGGTTAGGGTCCGTGTTCATGACTCCACCATAAGAAAGAGACTGGGCAAGACGAAAACCGCTGCTAAGCAAAAAGAACATATAGGCTCATCTCAGTTTTGATAGAAACATCTTGATGATCCCCAAGACTTTTGAGAAAAAAACTCTGTGGACTGACGAGATAAAATTTGTATTTTTTGGAAGGTGTGTGTCCCATTACATCTCACATCAATAACATCATACCCAGAGAAAAATATGGAGGTGGTAGTGTGATGGTCTGTAATAAATGGACCCACGAATTTTGCTGTCTACCAAAAAATCCTGAAGGTCAATGTCTGACCATCTATTCGTGACCCTTAAGCTGAAGCGCACTTGGGTTCTCCAGCAGAACAATGATCCAAATCACACCAGCAAGTCCACCTCTGAATGTCTAGAAAAACTAAATGAAGACTTTGGAGAGGCCTTGTCAAAGTCCTGACCAGAATCCTATTGAGATGCTGTGGCATGACCTTTTGATTTCATGATTTCATGCTCGAAATGTGGCTGAATTACAACAATTCTGCAAAGATGAGTTGGCCAAAATTCCTCCACAGCGCTGTTAACAGACTCATTGCAAGTTCTCACAAACGTTTGATTGCAGTCGTTGCTGCTAAGGGTGGCCCAACCAGTTATTAGGTTTAGGGGGCAAGCACTTTTTCCACACAGGGCCATGTGGGTTTGGAATTTGTTTTCCCTTCATTTCCCAGCCCTTTTTACCTCCATTAAAAAAAATGCATGTTGTGCTTACTGTGATAAATATTTTAATTTGTTTCAGTGTGACAAACAAAAAAACACCACATTATAAGGGTATTCTTAAGGCATTAGAATTAATTCATAATGAATTACAAATAAATGTATAATATGTTGAATCATCTCATGAATATTCACAAGAACTGTTTTAATGCATTTTAATATTTACCTATTTGTAGTGATAGCTTTTAAGGGTATAATCATTTATAACACAATGAACACAATTTATCCACTTAAGTTACAATAAATAGTTATAATGCATTATAGGTCTCATATCTTACCATAGTACTTCATGAAGTAATAATAATAACAATAATAATTCTCTCAAACAGTCATAAGGTCAGATGTCAAATCATATGAATGTATCATGACACATTTGCTTTAAACATTTTTTTAAAATAAATGCTAACACTTTATTGCGATGGTTCCTCAATAAGCATACTGAGTATAGGATACTTTGCAAGTATGTGAACATTCTACCTATGCTGCCTATATCTACTAATACTCTTAGGTTTATACAATAAACATTGCACTTTTTTTTTTGTATAAAGTATTAACTAGCTCAAATTACAGGAAACACCTAACCACTCACAAGATGTTATAAGGTACTGTTCAAATCTGAAATAAACAATGTTAGGATATGTTATAGTTCATTATAAATGAAGTAGATTTAATATGGTGTTCGTTGTGTGTCATAAATAATCATTTTCTTAAAAGTTCTAATAACAAATACGTAAATATTATAATTATTTTTATAATTATTCATAACATGTTATAACACATTATAAGGTTTTTTTTATATAATGCATTATGCATTCATTATAATACCCTTACAATGCAATTTTAAATACAAGCTAATTATAAAAATTAAGTTAAAAAATTCTATTTATATAAAATAAATAAAATAATAACTAATAATAATAATAATTACAAAAGCACAACAAAATTGCTTAAAATAAATAAAATAATAAATAATAATAAAAATAAAAACAATGGCAAAAGCAATAGATCTACAAAAAGTTGAAAAATGTATATCCACTATAGAACTTACCAATAAGTTTTAAAATGTCTAAATACCCATGAGTTCTAGTTCAAGAAGTAGCATCAGCTTGATTAAAATGCATGAACTGGGGAACAGTCGCCCCTTTAATAAATGATGGCAGTGGCGCGGATTGAACGTAAACGAATCAAACAAACCAACATATAAACACTTTCCATGGCGCCAACCTGCAGTAGGATCATATGTTGGTTATTGATTTTACACGCTGTGCATCTAGACGGATATCATGTGATAGTGAGTGTAACCGGTCCTGGATCAGCTGTACCTCATACAAGCGGGCATGAGCTCGGCCTGCTGTCACATGACACTCGGCCTCTATCTTCTGCTAGATGTTAAATTACATTAGAACATAGCTGGATCCACTCTCCGACAGATGCCCATTAACCGCACACCGAAGATCAGATCTACTGCCGGGTTCAGAAAAACGGATAAACATGTGAACTCTATCTGCGGTAACGTTTAGCTGAAAACATGCAAACGTACAAACCCAAAATCAGAATTATGGTAAAGTGGTAAAGCAAAACCATGATATTTAACACGCCGTAGTGCTGAAACATTAAGTGTTACTACATTTACAGTACTTCAAATCTTTCCCAAAAATACCATGCCGACAATATCAATGGTGAATGTCCAAAAACATTACCTTACACAAAAGTAAGAGCGTCACATTGGCACAGTGGGGTAACACCATGGTACTTATACCTATTATGCCTTCACATTTACGTGGCACTAAAAATACAGAGCAAACCACAAAGAAACACTATAACAGTCTACTACGGTAATACCGCAGTACTTCACCCTGATAATATCACAGTATTCTTTGAAATACCTAGAAGCTGAAGTATATGAATAGGATAACAATAATAATGAATTATTATTGCATGGCGCATTTCCAATATTGCCTATTTGTGATAATAATAGCGGCGTATTGCATAAATGCTACGGTAAATATGAACATTAAAGTCTTATTTTCTGCAGATGTCCTAACGCATAGCAAAAACCAAGTTAATAAAGTTTTACTGCGGTAACTATGATTCACAGACAAGACTACAGGCAGCAGAACAAAATAGAGCTATTAACATAATGTGTGATTTCCTTAAAAAAAGAGAAGAGAAAGGGTGTCACCATGTTATTCGTATCTACTGTACCATGGCATTTAGACTACATTTTACCGTGGTATTCTCATCGACCTACAAATAGCATAATAATCGTGAATTATTATTACACGGTGCGTGTCCAAGATTGTACACTGCGGTAATAATACTGTATCGCGTAAATAAATATTACAGCAAAAGTCCTTACTTTTTGTAGGCCGCGTTGTATATCACAGAATGCATATAAAACTTGTTTTTTGTAATACACACTAATAAAACTACTGTCAGCAAAACACTGTAGTGCTATTATCGTTATACGTGCAAAAAATATCAGGGTATTATCATGGTACTTCTACCTACTGCATGATGTTTTACCCTCATAAACCCTGGAGGGCGATGTATATAGAAATATGAATTAGGTGCAATAATTATATGGTACATGTCCGAGGTTATGGTAATGCCCAATGTAAAAATTATTGTAAATATACTAAATAAAGTTTTCACTTTTGTGTATCACATAATAATTAAAAAAAACCAATTAAGAGTACCGCGGTAACTATGACAACGCAAGTGAAAGCAAAACACCGTAGCACGGTGAGTCCCTCACAAAAAAATAAGGTTTTATTTATGGTAAAGTGAGGTAAAACGAAACTAAGAATGAGGTACTTTACCTAATACTGAAACTATCGAGGGAAACTAACCAAAAAACACCGAATACACGAGGAGTTTTCTCCTCAGCGAGCCGTTATTCCGCTATCGCTAGCTTTTAATGAACACAAACTAATAATAAGCGAGTGTGCGGATGATGCCGGATCACACCCACCGTCTATGTTCTCTCTGTCGCTGATGTGCTGCAGGTTGCAGCCCGTGTCCTCTCGGCTCAGCTCCGGTTCGGGCCGGTACGGCTCCAGCCTCGAGTGCGCGTTCCGCCGGAGCTTCGGGCTGGACGACACGCAGCACGACGTGCTGTTCCCCATGAGTCCCGGTGCGTGCGGATAAACGAGCGGGCGCTGATCGACGGAGCCCCCCGCCGCAGACGATGGGCGTAACGGCTGCGGACGACGGGACGAAACGCGGGGCTGCGATCCGCGAGAAGATCACTCCCGTGAGAACGACATCGGCGCGTTACGATCACGACCGCCTTCTCGGCAAATCAACGCGCAATCCGCGCCGACCGCTCCCGGGGAGGTTTGTTCGCTCGCGCGTTATCGGGAGGTTATTCCGTTCCCACGCGTCGCTGTTACATCGTATCGTTCGGCTGTCAGCGTATCGGCGAGCTCGCGGGCACACACATATACACACACACACAGACACAGAATGCGGAACCGCTTCCGGTTCAGCGCATGACGTCATCCCGAGCGATACATCTTGTTTCTGCTTGAAAGAGATTGTGATATTAATACGATATAGATGAGCGACTGACAGATTTTATCTGGCATATCTGTCTTTTATATCGACTCTGTTAAACCACGTTTGATGGAGCTTTACACGCTGTATTCATAAGATAAATTATTTTTGTACAGTCACATATGGAGGTGAACAACCACGTATTTGTATTTTTGTAGGTTTATATGCTGCATGAAAAATATGGTATCTATAAACTAAGGTAACCACAAACTAACCATGTTTTGGCTGCACTAACCATAGTTTAAGAATGGCAAAACTGTGCTTATAAAAATCACAATCAATATATTATAATATAATATATTATAATATAATATATTATAAAATAAACAATAAAAAAACTACACTTTTACTTCAATGGTTCATTTTCAGACATTTGCTTAACTCTTATATACGAAACAATACCATGATTGTTTTTAGAGAATGCGTTCTGGGTCGT
>NC_056722.1:8797868-8995368 GCF_018831695.1 Puntigrus tetrazona | reverse complement strand
AAATCAGATTAGCAGGCTTGCATTTCCATATCTAAGTGAATTGCACTGAATAGCATGAAAATGTCATGAAGAGTTACACGTCGCGATAGGTCGTGGCTACTGTTGCCTTGGCATTTGAAGCGGCGAGTCTGATTGGGTTCAGCGGCTGTTCCGTCGTGTCGCCTTGTCCTAATGGCCGGCTTCATTGTTCGCTGCTTTTGCTTGATATTTCGCTTCTTTGTTCTTCATATTGTGTTTTAGGACAGAGGTCGCGACCCCTTCAGCTTAATAAAATGATCGCTCTCTGCCTTTTTCCAGTCTGTCACTGATAATGTGCACCTCGAAAGCCTCTTGTTGTCTTCTTGGAGACGTCTCGTGTGTGTGTGTGTGTGTGTGTGTGTGTGTGTGTGTGGTGCCGGTCCTCGGCCACAGAGGGGCGGTGTGGGGTTGCGGGATCTGCCTCGAGCGACGAAAGCGTAATGCAGCAGCTCCTGTGGAATCCGGCCGCAACGTTGTCAGATGGATATTAAGCCAAGAGTCTATTGACTTCATTTTAAAAGACGGGACGCATTTGTCCGTACGCACCGACACGGGCAGCGCTGCGGATGATTTTTAATCGTTATCGCTGCAAATGCAGCAGTTACGGGCACGGAGGGTTCTCAGATGTTTTATTTCGTTTATTCATTGCTCTCCTCAGAGACGTTTCTCCTTGGAAAACAAGGTTACCGTTGCATTCATGCAGTCAACGTATGGCATCCATATACGAACAACACCGCCGCTCATTATATAGTAGCTTTGTTAATAATGACACACCGTAGAAAGTTTTCTCGTACTTCCCTGTGGCATTAACTCTTACGTTAGATGTGGTCAGGTTTTGTACCTTGCTGAACCACCTCTTCCTCGTATGCATCTCCTGAAGAGGAAGGGTGCACTTTTATTGTCTCTTAGAATCAGGGACTTTTAGTAGTAAATTACCTCAATGTTGCAAAATCCCATATTGGCCACAATTGCTCATGAAACATCCGTGACATATTAGTATTTACTTCAGTCTACACCAGAAGTGCGAGCGTTGATTTATATTTAACCACATGCACGTATGTTCATCGTAATTCATAACGCTGACGATTTTTATTATACAGTATAAATGCACAGCTATAGTTCAAATGTCTCAAAACGCTCGAATTTGCCTTTATTTGATCTAAACAACGAATGGTTTTCGATCCGAATCGATTTTAAGGTGTCATTTATTGCTGTGAACGAAGCTGAATTTTCAGCATCATTACTCTAATGTTTAATATGCCGATTTGCCGTTTAAGATTATTATTATTGATATTACTATCAATGCTGAAAACGGAAATATTTGTTTCTTTGATGAATAAGAAAGTTTAAGAGGACATTGTTTATTTGAAATAGAAATCTTTTGTAACATTGTAAATGTCTTTGACGGCACTTTTGATCAGAGAAATGCTGAATAAGCGTTTTAAATTATTATAATAATAATAATAAAAAAGTATTTGAATTTGGGAAATTGTCTTTTTTAACTCTAGACACAATCAGTGTTGGGGGTTAATCCTTACAAGTAATCAGATTACTTTTTTCAACTTACTAGTAAAGTTATGCATCACTTTTAATTTCTTTCTTAAGTTAATAAGAATGACATTTTTTTCCCATTTATTGACTGACGATTCCCATTTATTACTAGACTGTGAATGTGCATTAATTCATCTCACTGCCAAAAAAAAAAAAAAAAACTGATTTAGTATTCAGCGAAATTACTTATAATGGTGTATCGAAAGCAAACAATGCGAACCTTCAATAATTAAATACTTTTAAAATTTTAACCGATACCTTTTTCTGCTTACCTTTGATGATTCAGTTCAACCATAAGCAAAAAAGACTTTGTGCTTCATTGTTTTTTTAATCGCTGAAGAGCACTGAACCTTCTTCTCCTGTATTCTACTGTACAGACGTGAATTTATTCATTACACCCTTTGTCATTAAAGGTCTTTCACATTTGGTATATATAGAACTGTATTAAAATCAAACAATCAAACCTGTTTATATTTAAAAAGTAAGGTAAAAGTAACGCAAAAGTAACGCAACGCAATACTTCCCATAAAAGGTAACTATTGTTTTTTTTAAGGAGTAACACAATATTGTAACACATTACTTTTAACGTGAGATCGGAGTCTTTTTCTTCTTTTATCTGATTGCTGTAATAACTGTTGAGATACAGTTATGATTCTTCTTTCCTGTGGGTCTGAATGGATAACAGTTGTACTTCTGAAGTAAAAGACTTTTGAAATCGCCTCCAAGACTCCCTGCAGCGATGTGTAAAATTATACAGAATGATGCTGCGCTTGTATAAAAGGTGTTTGTCTTTAACAATGATGCAACATGGATTTAGACGGGCATGAAACTCAAGACGAATGCTAAAATGTCTTTTTTTTCACTTTTATATACAGTAGAACGACTCATTATGTACAGTTCCATCATAACTGCGCTTTTCGTTCATTGAGGTAAGTTCCCTCAGATCATCCGAAAAACATAAAACTTAGTTTTTTAGGACTTTTTAGGAAAACACGAGCACGACTTCATCAACGTGGCTTTATTAAAACATTAAGTCTCAACTCAAATGAATCAGAATCGTTCGTTGTCGTATGCAGCAGCGCCGTTTTTCTTTCCTAACAAGATTTGACGTTTCCCCGTTTTACACTATTTCGTTTAAATGCGATGAACTGGGTAAGTAAACGTCCTCGACGAACGTCTCATCATTATTCTTGCATTTATTAAATTAGGATGATTAATGGCCGGTTCTGCTCGCTGCAGTGAATTACTGCTTAACTGAACTGGCTGTTTCATTAACTCTTGACCTCCAAAGAACAGATTATATTGTCTTTTCTGAACTTGAAGGTCCAACTTATTTCAAATTGCACAGTTGTTATTCTTTTTTTTTTTGTCTCGTCCGTTTAAATCAGTCACATTTTCTTTCCTCAAAAGTCTGAAATGTGCCGTTTTTTAAGATGCAATTTAACTTTCCGTCATTTTCCAGCAAAAGATGTCCACACACTCTTTTCAGTATTTAAGAGACTTTTTCTAAGATGTCTTGTTAGCACAAAAATCACTAAAAGCCTTTGAGATTTGAGTTAAAGTGGTACTAGATTTGAAAATAAATTAATTAAAAATATTTCCAGTTTTATGATAAACTTTGTATTATAATGTATTGGTATGAGTAAATATGAGTATGTGTATATATATATATATATATATATATATATATATATATATATATATATATATATATATATATATTTTTTTTTTTTATTTGCGGAATTTCGATTTGCTCAGACATTGTTTGCTAAGCTTACAACAGAGCGGCCCACATAACAGCGTCGGATTTTCTCGTAATAGTTATAGATTCCAAATCATTTCTGGACATCGATTGGTTGTTAGAGAACTGGAGATGTGAGATTTCCAGCTCGGCTGCCTCGTGTCTCTGAAGGAGAGCTGCTGGGAAGAGAACCAAGGCGCTGCTTCCCGCATAAATGAATACGAATGCTCCGCACCTCTATATAATCAGCCAGCGAGAGGCACTGATTGTCCTCCTCCAAGCACCCGTGTGAATTTTAAACAGCGGTTTTAAGCCGGGTAATTCACCTGGGAGAGAAAATCTCAACACATTACCTGGAAAAAGCCATCGCGCTATCACTCAAGCCTTCCTGGTGGGAGATCCGGCTCTAAGCCCTCTTTCTGTAGCGCACTCCAGAGAGCTTAAGAGCCAATCAGACGGACAGATGCGGATGTAAAACTAACCCCCCGTTTAACCCTCTCCGGGGTTAACTATAGCAGTCAAGCCTTTGCTCTTTCCTGTAGGTCACAGCCCAGTCAATAAAAAGACATTATCTTCAGGACGGACGTTGTCTACATGTTTATTGCACGTCGGCCGCGAACGCTCCAGACGGCGAGCTCATGAATATCACAACGGCTTTATGATTTTGCGCTCTGTCGTTCTCCCTCCCGTGCGAGTTTCCTATGCGGCCTAGAGGAGGGGGACCTGACAGAGCTGTATATTCCCATTTCTGAGATGATGGTAACATCGCTCATTGTATTGGCAGCTGTCAATGTCAATATGCAGCAATAGGCCGAGCCAGTGTTTTCACACAGTATTCTAATCTAATTACGATGCTTTGCTTTCTGCGCGTATCTTGTCACAAAGCGGGGCAGAGGACGTTTCGGAAACGGCGAGTGTGTCCTTTACGGTATCGGAAACCGCTCCAGTGCTGAGAAAACCGTAGACAAAAGGAGAGAAATGTTTACACCGAAAATGAATTTGTTTCTGTTCTGTCAGGATGGGTTTTTTTTTTTTCTGTAGCAGTAATATTTTTTACAATTGAAAAGTCCCATACAGTCTATGTGCCCCGTAAACAGAAAGTGTTAGAGTTGATATAAAACAGATGGTTGTAACTTTCAAATCTAAACACGTGAGATACTTCTGAGCTGTAAAATAAACACACTCTGTGACTGTACTTTAATTGAATTACGCATGAAAGGCCCAAAGTTGCATCCAAAAGGCTTAAAAACTACAATGAAGAATTTATTTGTATTGTTATTATTTTTATTATTGCTTCCATTAACATAAATACATGCATTACATATTTTTTTTAATTATTATTTTGCACTATTCTTTTTTATTTTACAGTTTTTAAATCGTTTTTAATGTATTTTGAATTATCTTTTTTTTTTTTTTTTTTTAAATCCACTCTTAGACGACCAGTGAGAGGGGATTTTTTTTTTGTTTTTTTTGTTTTTGAATATATATTCATCTCGCCTAAATGTTTGACCATGCACTTTTTAGAGACCTCCAATCAAATGTCACCAAATGATTATCGGCTGGTAACCGATCAATCAGAGCACCCCTATTTTTATTTTTTTTATTTTTTTTTTATTACATACTGTTTTTTTAATTAATATGTCTGTATATTTTTTGAATTCATGTTTCAGTTTAAATACTTTAACACATCAAGTTAAACTAAATTATAGTATATTGTTATACGTTTTGGTTCTTATTCTTATACTGTAATAGTTTTTATGTATTTTGTGTTTTTATTATAATTAGTTAAATATAGTTTTCTTATATGTCTGTGTTTTTTTGGTTTTGTTTAAATCATCAAAACATCAGGTTAAGCTAAATGAAAAAAAAATGTGTGTATACATATATAACATATACATACATATATATTTCAAGTTTCAAGTGAATTTATTTTCCAAGAGCCAGCATGACCGTAAGTGGCCACAGAAGAAACACCCATACAGAGCAGAGTCTTGGCCTGCACTTGTGTTGTCTATTATATCGGTTTCCACAGAAACATGACACATAACTCCACAATCTGAGCCTGAAATTACACTCATTCACAAAACTGAATTACACATGGCCGGAACACCCAGCACCTATCTGCGCATTTCAACTAGTAGAGCCAATGCAGAGGCATTACAGATATGCATTTAGCCGGGATATCGGATTACTTTGTTGCACGGAGCAACGCATCTGTCCCATGCAAATTGCCCCATTTGCACCGAATGTCTTCACAATCCGCAAACGCTATATCATTGGTCATAGGCAATGAGCTGACAACCCACAGGCAGCCGGCCAAGTTCCTCTATCACGGCATAAATCTCCAGCACGCATATGCCGCTGTCTAGCAGGCATTGTTCTCATAGCGCATCTTTGCCTGCTGCGTGACTGCCGTCTATTTAAGGAATCGTTTATGCAGCTGTATTTAGAACCGCCTTCTGTTTTAGGGATATCTACGAGGTTTTAATTTGGCCTCGGCTGGGAATTTCAAACCAGGATTAATCTGTATGGTTTGACAGGCGTGCAAGCGTCATTACTTACACTCGATTACGAAGGTTTAGTATTCCGACGACTGCAGCGGTAATGTGGCCGCGTGGTACGGGTCGCCTGCGATGGTGCCGGAGTGTTACCGACTGACTGAGGAGTCTCATGTAGGGGAATTCCACTTACTGTACTTTATATTCGATTGAGGAAGACGCACTGCTTTTCGGGAACATCGGGAACAAACTGCCAGAGCTTCATTCTCGTCGTTTCCCCATTCACATGTGGCATTTAAAGTAGAAATGCCCCCTTAATTTAGTAGTGGAGAATATCACAGATGAGCCTACTTCAATCTGATCTTTATCATTTGGTATTTCTATTTGGTATGCATTCACCCACATCTAGCGGTAGATTATAGACTGTCCAGCCTTTCATGCATGTAATATTACTGACATATCCAGCTATAGAGTACCAGTTTAAGCAAAGAAATGCAAAAATGCTTTTTGTGCTCCTGTAAAAAGTAAAATGCCCAAACAAGATAAAGCAGGTACAAATTGGAATATGTTGTTTCTTCTGCAGCAACACAGTTTAAAAATGAAACACTCATTGGAGATATTATGACATCAAAACAGGAAGTCGTATGATTAAAATACGAAAGCCTTTTTGCATGACCTTTGATATATTCCAAGTATAGTTGAAAGTGACACACGAGCTTACTGTAACTCACTCCTGGACTGTTTCCATCACATTCCAGGGGTTATGAGAAGTATACAGACTATCAACTAAACTTTATGCAGTGTGGCTCAACATTATGTGATTTAAATCACTCTCTGTTCCAAAAACAACGAGGCACAGTGAGACACTGTAGATGTGCAAAGGTTATTTCTCTCATAGGAATTTGTAACATTTTGGTAAATTGGTGGCAAATTTGAAAGAATCTTTATAATCATGCATACGCTTTTATGCAGTTTGCTTAGTCCCCATTGGTAGTTATCTTTAAAGGTGGGGGGTAACGTTTATGTATATTTCCTAAAGCAATGTAATGCGTAATAGTTACCTGTGATTCTTCTTTCATGTTCTCTGTGTGTGCCCTAGTTTCTGTCTTCAGTTGATTGTGTATTTGGTTCAGGTGTGTCGTATTAATTATCATCAATTATCTCCCCTTTATAAGTTCCCCTGAGTTCAGTGTTTATCGTCCGGTTTATTTCGTCCCTCCTAAGATGTGAGGTGTGTTTCGCAACTCTTCTGTGTGGAATTACCTTCGTGTGGACTGATTAAAAGTCTATTGTTCTCGTTCTCCTTGTGATTTCATTACCGCAACACACTGTGCCGGTTTTTTTCCCCATATGTATATCATTTGACCGTTATTTGTGTATCTAATTTAGCTTCGCACAGTTTGCATGATGTCTGCAGCTTGCGTGTATGAACAGTGCTCCAAATCAGTCACTTAGAAAGTTCATTTCGAGTTAAGATGCTGCCTTAGAAGTTGAAATTGCAAAAGTAGCAATAATTTTGAAGCAGTGCCATTGTGTTTATGTATCACTAGAGGGTAAAACCAGGGAACATGCTTATTCACGCAGCCTGTTTATTGATTATCTTTATGCAGTGCTCTTTGTTCTCCTTAGTTTTTGGAATTCCAAATGTGTCTGTTCATGCTACTGAACTAGAAAGTTCTACCTATAATTAACTAGATAAATCATCATTCTCTGCTGCCATTTGTCTAATATAGACTAGGCAAATATAAATATTGGTGAACAACAATAATTCAGAAGCAATCTGCACAGTGCACACACACACACCTACCAAATATGTAAATCACATAAGCAGTTTGTCCCCGCTTCCATATTTCATGTTACGTGAGTTCTTGCACCTCTAATTGAAAATGAAAATTAATCAGATGAAAATAAAATGAAACTAAAGAACGCTGCCGCCCCTGAGGAAACCTTTTAAAGAGTTGCTGAGTATAGTTACATAACATTTCCAGCCAGAGCCCAAATGGAACAAACACAATAAATTACAGAGGGCAGACGCTTTCTACTTGAGATTTCCACCAAGGCAAGCATTTTCACTGTTATTTTCCAAGTATCTTGACTAACACTGAGTCATATTGCGCTTCATGTGATTGCTCCTCTCTCTTTCTGTCTTTGGAAGTGGTTTGGCTGAGAGCACAAAGGTTATTTACAGTGCTGGGATGGTCAGTGTATCTCCACAGGGTGTGACCAGCAAAGAGAAGAAAGGGTGTGGACCTGGCTCTGTTACAATTACACTTTTAGCCCACCGGGGCACTCCTAGTGAGTCACCAACCTAACAATGTCTACCACACATCTCTCACGTGGACAGATCCTCCACCAGATGCCTGTCATCCCTATGCCATTTCTTTAGGTTGTCTCTGAAAGTGAATTTCCACAGTTATCGTTGACTCAGTCTTACCAAATCATGCGATAGTTCCCAACGTGCGGTTCCCAACATGATTAGCAAGACATCCACAATGTGCAGTGTTGGGGTTCCAGCGTTAAGACCCAAGTATCATGCCAAAATGTCCAGTGTGCTTTCCAAAATTTTCCAAATTTTTCCTAAGCCATATAAAATTGTGAGAAGCACAGTATAATTTGTTTCACAGTAAAAATACCTCCCTTTGTATTATCTCTTAAATCAGTGGTTCCCAACCACATTTCTTGAAGCTTGTTTCACACAACCATTTCAGCTCTTGTAGTCTCTACTAATGAGCTGATGAGCTGATTGAGGTGTGTTTGATTATGGAGATATGGAAAACATGCGGTGTTGGGGGGCCTCCAGGAACATGGTTGAGAACCACTGCCTTAACATCCATGTTTGCTATCTTGTCAAAAGATACACAGGAATTAATTATATTTTAAGGAATTGTTCACTCAAAAACGAACTTTTATCATTAATTATTCACCTTCATGTCATTCCAATCCCTTCATTTACCTTTGAAACACAAACCAAGGTATTTTTGATGAAATCTGAGAACTTTCCCAAAGAAAACAAAAATAACTTCAACAACTCTGCCTCAGCATCTGCTGCAATTCACAAGAGTACTATGACAATGTCCTTACTACATGTCTGGGCCTGGTAATGTTCGTTTCAATTGTATCGTTGTATTTGTAGGGTCAGAAAGCTTCGCATTTCATAAAAATATCTCAGTTTGTGTTTCAGAAATGCATTTTGAAAAGCATTTTCATTCTTTGTGAATTGTCCCTTTAAGAGCCGTCATTTCTCGCATTCACACACTTGTGCACATTCTAGATTTTTGCGATTAAATAATAAACAATCAATTAACAGCGCATATCAGTTTCAGAGTGCACAAGAACAAATTAGATTTGAGAGTCAAAGCCAGTAACGACTCATATAGAGGCATTTACATTCTTTGTGATTCACAGTGACAAAGCAACTGGACATTGTTCATTTTAAGCAAGAGTTTTCGATTTGCAGGACTAACGAAACAGAGACCATTGGTGAAGCAACAAAGTTGAGCAGACAAAAGTGAACATTGAAGCAATGTGCCGACTACCAGTGGGAGCTCCAACAGTAATTCACCAACTGAAATGCTAAGTTAGCAGGGCAGAATAGGTCCACTAACTAGAATCTGACAGTACAATGCGCATTGCTGTTCAATGATAATAAGGACATCTTTTATGCCCACTGGTCATTAACCATATTCATTGCACTGAGAGGGGAAGCTTGGACATTTAGTGAGAACTCCTTCCAAAAGGTGGGAACGACAGATTTAAATTTCAGGATGAACATGTCCTTTAATGTCTCACTCTGTCTCGTTATTCAAGGTTTGACTTCTGTTACAACTTAAGCATAATCTTTCTTTAAATTGCCTTTTTCCTTGGTCAGGACCCCTTAAACATTCCCTGACCCAGCTCTCTATGGCATAAATTCCCAGCAGCCTGGGTTGGCATACTATTCCCCCTGAGTAACACCATCCCCCCAAAGTCCTCATTTTATCTCGCTTGCTCCTCTGGTGAGTCACTCTTTGTGTATCTGGTGACGCTTCCAGGATCAGAGAGTTGCTGCCAGCACTTTCTGATTCAGCTTATGGGCACGCGCACTCTCACACATGCTTTCTCTCTCATCACCTGACTACCAGGAAGAGTACAGCAGCCCGACTGAATGGAAATTATGTCATTAACCCCTGGCCCAACAGGGACGACGAGAAACTGAGAGTCAGTGGGTGGCTCAGCAATTCCTGCTGGTCATTATCTCAAGCATATGCATGGGATTTAGCAGAAGACGGGATAAATTTAACCACATACGATTAATAATGCAGTCACCACCAGAAGCCATTAGAGTCTGCAGTTTGTGTATCCGACAAGGTGTTTTTTTTTAAACGCAAATCCATGTCGGAGACGGGCAGGGCAGTTCATATTGCAAATTGAATTTATATGTTACACATTTTACAGAAAACAGTGTACCAGAGCCATGAGGATGTGTGGTCTTATCTTTTTCTTCCAGGTGGTTCTTCACAGTATGTTTCGGGTCATAGGGGAAGCGTGACTCATTTTTCTGTATGCATTTCCTGTGCAACACGTGAATGACATTCAATCAGGGTTGTCTGGGAAACAAGGGGTAATAGGATGTGATTGCAAATAGTGATTGAGCATACAAGGGACTTGCTTGGCTGATTTGCCTTGGGGTCATGCTGATGTGTCCAATAAATGTCAACATATCAACCATTACTATGCATGTGATATCCACATTGACCACCTGTCTGGAGTATTTCTGATATCCAAAATGCTGATTATTTTTGGTCTGGATATGGGCTGTATATGTAAACATGGATGGCGAAAAAATTTTTTTTGATTTCAATCAGGACAACATGACTCAACTCTCAACATCCCCTGCTTATCGGATATGACCAGCCAGCTGTCCGAATGTGGGTGACTCTCTTCATCTGTCTGTCTCCAGAAACAGTTATTACTGTGTAAAGGGGAATCCCCCTTCATGGTCTAGCCCCCATGAAGTGTTGCTTTTAAACTTCCCCGACCAGCTAAAGCTCCATGCAGCTTAAAATGCAGTGTTATCCCATCTGTCACATGGTCTTATGACTTCAAATTTAAATTTGGCTATGCCAGGTTTTTAAGATTTCATCACACTGAATTACAAGTTTTAACTTGCATATTGATTACAGAGATGTCAATCAGTTGCAGTTCTTTTGGCTTGAAGTTGTGTTCGTGTATCTCTAAAATATCCTTGCCGGGCTATACTAGTTTAGTTGATTTTCCGGTTCTTCAAGATATAAGGTCCCAAAACCCCTCTAAAAACAACTAGTTTGTAGGTAAAGGCAATGTTATGAATATATTATGTAGAAGAAACAGCATGTGAAATGAGTAGTAAGTTCAAGTTCCTAGTATTCATAGAACAGTAGGCAAAAAGCCCCGGATGACTTACCATTTCAGGAATCTAATTGCCCGTATCTTATGGACACTTTACAATCCCATGAGGCCATGGGAGAGAAGTTGTGAATGGCAGTGAAGCGACACATCTGATGCCGTAAGTCCCATTATAATGACAACATGATGACTGTGGTATGACTGGATGTCATCTTATATAAAACATACTTTTTAACATTACAAAAGTTTCTTTATTATCAAATATAGTAGCTATTTATCAGTGTGCAATAAACCAAAATGCTAAAAATAGTAGTTCAGATTGTTAAATGTCAGGTGGCGCAACTTTTTAAAATTGTTTATTTTTCGAATAAGATATATGTATTTTTATTATTTTATTTTATTTTTTAGATGTTATGAACATTCCTGTTTGTCATTGACGCATAATGGGATTTTTGCATATAGTGCAAGGCAGGGAATAATGCCACACACATTTTGGGGCATGTTTGTATCCTTCCGTAATTTGCATAATTCCTCGTGAACCAGGCACTGAAACAATAAACACTGTTCAAATAAATAACACTGCGCGCAATTCATTCTTAGTCAATTACCCCCTGAGTTGGGGAGGGTCATTTTACATGACATTTTCTTCTTCCTCTTGTTGTTATTCTGTAATTCGTCTTTTTACGTGACCGTTCCTTTTGGACCTAGAATTTAACATCACCTGAGGACACTCAATTATGCTTGTTAATATGAAGAAAGATAAGCAAATCTGGCCCAAATGAATAGAAACCTCTGAAACGCTCTAGTCTTTTATGCCTCCTATTACCTTACTGTATGCAATACGGTTAAAATATGCATGGGGCAAGCACTATTTTTAAGAGACTCCCTTATCACATACGAATGCAGTATTTGGTATAACTTGACCTTGTAACTAATTTCAACTTTTTATTTGAAAGACTTTGAATTGTAAATGTGCTTAGACATGACCGGCGTTTGAAGGTGACATGATAAGGCTGGGCTTTCATATAACACTTTAGCGCTATGTTAACAAAATTGGCAGGCCTCTTTTCTCTAGAGCTTGAAAGTGACTCTACATTTCCATCGGTTCTCCGCATGAGTCACCGAATTTGCTCTCAATTAGATTCAATAATGCACCATATCCCACAGGAAAACATTTACAGCAAGTCTACAGTGATTTAAATGTCACACTCTGGCTTTATCTTCCATTGTAAAGGTTTTATTTTAGAGAAATCAGAGCCACGGCACAATCTCGCCACAGTGACAACTGTCTGATAAAATGCCGTCAAGTTCTTGAAAACACTTTCAGCATTTCTTATAACCGCCAAGCTATCTACCACGCTTAAAGTGCTGTATTATATTTCAAACAGACCATTTCTCACTGTCAGTAATGCACATCAAATCCTACTAGCAGAGGTTTATAAGATTTGATCTGGTTTAATGCCTTTAGCCACAACCAGCGCTTTGCTACAGGAAATCTCATTTAACGTTGCCCCTCATGTCTTGGACTTGGCTTTCAGTGGCTCGAAAAGCTTGCGGTTTACAGCGCTGCAAACAGAAAGCAGATATCAAAATCCATCTTGATCTCATTTACACTCCGGTGGCAAGTTCAGCTAATGTTTTCCTTGTCCGTATAAAGAAAAGAAGCCAAGAAAATAGCAGCCCTTCAGTTGGAGATTATAACTGTGTGTAAAGCGGGATTGCACAGGAGCCTGGAACATTCTATGTCTTGATTGAGCAATAAGTGGTTCGTACAGTCTTTTCCATCTTGGGGAAAAAAAATAAAAAATAAAAAATTGTGGTGGTAATGAGAGACAAACGTTTCCAGTTCTGTCTCGCGTCACCGTATCCTCAAGTGACCTTTTTCTTTTGCAGACGGATCTAAACGTAGTAAAGCTCCATTTCCAAATTAAAATCAATCAGCTGAGGGAAACAAATGAAGCAAAAAGCAATGTTGATCGGACACACAGATTTACTATGTTAGGAGTGACCTTCAAAGAAACTCGTTTTTCCCCTTTTCATTGGAATAGAGAACAGAAAATCGCAGACACACACACATAACATAAACCCTCAGTTTCACCTCAGATAGGATGAACGACGTGTCTGAAGGGTTGATTTTTACTAAACCTGACATTTAAATTTTTCATTTTTACTTTTGTCATCAAAGATCATTTATTTTCAAAGCTGTTTTGGAAGCTTTTTTTTTTTTTATCACGACTTGAATTAAAATGAAAAATGAACTTTGTAGATTTATTTTTGTTCTACATGCAGATTTTTAAATGTTTCAGCATGAAAACATTTCTTAACCGCAGCAACCCAGGTTCAGATCCGGGTCACGGCACCAAAAAATTAATTGATAAAAAAAAAAAAAAAAATTGTAAATATATATATATATATATATATCACTTAAGCAAAGATAACTATTTCAAATATAGGTTGCATGATATAATTAATTACTTTATTAAAATATTTCTTTCCTGTGTACATACATCTATGTGATGTGTATGTACAGTGTTGGATATTGTTGATTGACACATAAGAGAGTTCAATTTCACAGAGCCAAAAGTTTCCATATATTTTACATAACATGCACATGTTAATGAGCAGCAAACAGAGGCGTGAAAATGGGCGAGCATGCTGAGTTCTGTTGTGGTGTTTGAGCTGTTCAGTTTGAAGCCAAAGATGGGTAAAGGAAAGCCAGAAGACCTGCCACATTTAAACCCGACTGAATGAAGGAAAATGTCGAAATCTGCAAAAAGAGAGAGTTTTGTTATGCAATCAGAACCCAGCTTCCCCAAAGTTTGGTTTCGTTTGCCTTTGAAACCGTAACCAGTCATCGAAATTTCACTTTTTCGCAACAGAACAAAAATGTTGAATTCTATGTGCTGCGTTGTTTGGAAAAGTCATTAGGTACACAATGACATAACAGTGGTGAAGTTTGAGTTCTTCTCCCTGAGCGAAAGAACACCCTCACAGTCGTTAGAGGAAAGAGAGGCACGTCGTGACGTAAACACGGTTTCAAGTTTCCTCATTCACCGTATCCTCAAATGACCTTTTGTTGTGTCTTTCGAAAAATACAAATATCTCTTTAGTTTTATTAATTGCCGCTTTCCATTTTTGTATATCTTCCTGCCCTTTTTGAATTTGTTTACGTAACATTCGAAATGACATCAGCTATTTTTCCGTAGCAAAATATAAACGGATTTATAGGGTGAAGATTGTTGACCGTACGGGGATATGGATGGTTTGTTAACATGACTGCAAAAACCTGGAAACGATTTAATAGATTGTTACGCTTATATAATCACATTGCATGCTAATTACTTTTTCATCTGCCTAATATTCGTTCATTATATATTTAATAGGCAAATTATACCAAATGTGTGACTGTGTGTGTGTGTGTGTGTGTGTGTCTGTCTATCTATATATATTATATATATTATGTAATGCTTGTGAGGCAGTCCCACTCTATATTAGGTGGCATTAACAACTATTAAAACTACATTTAAATGAATAATTTAACACACTGCACTTATTAAATACATAGATGTGTAACAGTGTGTTTATCTATAATTAATTTCTGTAATTACATTAAAAATTACACAATCCTTGAACCTACCAAACCTGTCTCTAACCTTTCCCGTATCCCACCTCAAGAGCAGCAAAATTGTTTTGCAAGTCATTATGAACACGATAAGTACATTTGACTTATTTCTAGATGTACGTAAAAGTAGTTAAGGCCACCCAATATAAAGTGGGACCTATATATAGCTTTAAAAATGTTACATTATTATTGTTGTTGTTGTTACTGTATTCTCAAATATTGGCTAGTTTGTACTATAATCTTTTTATTTTTTGTGCAAAAAACATCTCTGTTCAAATATCTTTAGATTATGATTGCAGCATCTTGACATCTTTATTGATTAGCCCTCTTCCGTCTTGAAAGGGTCACAGAGTAGTGCCTAATAATTGTGGTGTCAAGATGGTTTTTAAGAGCAGCGTGGCTTCGTTTGTGGTTATTTCAGGCCTTCTTTGAGTGGCACGTACAAAACGGCTTTAGCTGTCAAATCCTCAGGAGCCGCGGAAGATGCATTGGCATTCACTCCACCTGCTCTCCACCGACACCGACTGCACCGTCAGACACACTAGAGGGCAGTGTGTATACAACGTGGAGACGCAGAAAATTAAGACACCACCTCCAGAGCACATCTGTGAATTTACGACATGATCAGGTTTATTATAAATCGCATTAGCCTTTAAATGACATTACATAACCGCAAAAAAATTATTATCTGTTTGTCTCCGCTTTGATTTCCCCTCAATTGCTTCAACTGCCTTATAATGGAGGGCAATGAGCGGAGATAGGATTGCAGGTAAAACAATCAAAATGTAATGAGCTGATATTATCATTCGAGGCGGTGATACCTTCATTTCGGGGGTTTATTTCATTACATTATGTTGCGTGTTTTCATTGGATTCAGGCGGCCTTCAAGGGTCTGCTAATTAAAAATAAGGCCAATTAATCAAACAGAGCCAACCTACAGGTCAACGCCGGGATTATATAGTTAATTCAGCCAAGAGTGTTTCTGTCTACGTGATTTCCCTCTCTTGCTCTTTTTTTCTTCTTCTTCTTCTTCCCAATCAACCATTTAGACTCAGAGTGTCTGGTTCTCTTGGCACTAGGCTGACGAGACGGCATCAAAGAGACATTGCCTCTGTCACATTATGCGGCTCTTCCTTGACCAGGTTTTGATTGAGCGTAGTGATCCAAGACTGATGCCTCCCGGATACTGACTGACTCCAGAGGGAGGGAAAGACAGGAAGACAGGAAGATCTTGTCATTCCGAGATGCACATCAGCGCACATGAGGATAGGTTGGGAGAGATGACAATGTTGGCCACGCTCGGAGGAGTCTGACAGTAGCTCATCTCATTCTGTCTGCCTTTAAATGATGTCTCTCTCTCTCTCTCTCTCTCCGAGACCTCTATGCGACTAGAGCCGCTCAATTACTGCAGAACGGCGGAGATGTAGGCAAAACTACTTTCTAAAATGCGATTGGATTAGCCCCAATCGAAGCTGTTGCGAAAAAAGGCAAACGTACAGACACCTTGGCTTCGATGCTGGGCACCAGAAATAGAGGGTTGTTCAGAGTTCACTGAGTTCATAGCTTCTCACATTAGCGAGCGGCGATGAAGGGATGTGTGGCATATAGAGATGAGTAATATAAACAGAAATGGTTTTGTAGGTGTATTTAGAATAAACGAGTTCCAATTCGATGCTGTTTATGTTTGTTTAGTCATTTATTTATCGTTGTTGTCTGTAGGAAACATCAGGACACATTGCAAGCTGGTATAAGAGAAAGCTACATATGGCAATTATCATCATTTTATTTATTTTAGCGGATTTCTACAATTAGTTGTATTTGAGACTGTATGGAGTACAGTGTAGACTCTTTTTGTGAGTGTGTGTGTGTGTGTGTGTGTGTGTGAGCAATAATGTACTCGATGCTGTGCTGTATCGTGAATAAATCCCGGCTGAAGGGCATTGTCAGTTGTGAGTGCCTGCAACCCCTTCAGCTGTGACTTATTCACAATACAGCATCGCCTTGAGTACCTTATTGCTTTTATAAAATGGTTACCACGCAATAAGATATATATATGCATTGAAATGTTACTTTTTTAAAGCAAGTTCGTTAAATGCAGTCACTGACAGCAACAGTAAATTGCAAGAGAAATGTTGTTCCAAACACGCCTCTCATCTAATGGAGCTTAAATATAAACAGAAAAGCTTATAACCCGCTGCATCATTTGAACACCATATATGATATTTTCCTATACGCATACACTCCAAAGGTTGGAAACACCCCTGGCAAAGTGTGGCTTTGGATGATATGAACATAAATTCTTATTTTTGGTATACAAATACATTAAAGCAACCAGCAATACTTGGTCATTGTTTACCCCAGTCGCCCGACCTTAACCCAGTCGAGATACTATAGGAGGAACTGGACCGTGATGTCCGTAAATAGTGTCCAACCAGTGTGAATCATCTTTAGGCAATCCTTCAGGAGGCTTGGTGTAACATATCAAGTCAACGTTTGAATAAACTGACAGCTGGGATCCCCAGATTATGCAGAGCTGTAATAGCTACTAAGGGTTGATATTTTGAGGAATCAAAAAATGTAGTATTTTCTATGTATAAACTGTACTGTGTAATAAAATATTGTGATGTCCTAAGGTAAGATTAAGATATAGTTACCACAAAACAGAACCACAAGAGAGGCAGCTGCGATGTTAACACAAGCTGAGGTTTTTTATTTAATCAAGAAAATAGGATCAAAAACTAATATAAACTGAAACTTAGGTTCTGGGGTATCTTCATTGACTTTGTGGTCTGTGTAGGTCTTTAGCACCACAGGGCCTCCTTTAGAAGGGAGACAGACCAGAAGGAAGGCAGGTCAGACGAGATTCAACCTTTTTGCTCCCTTTGGTCGATCGTCTCTGGCTGGTTTTCAGCTAGTCTGGTCTAAGCCCTCCAAAGTTACAGCATCTTGTTCTTGGGGTTACCAACCACCAGACTGAGATTCTAGCTTTATGATGACCTCCATTAGGCAATCAATGGCTACAGCTGCGGGCGGTTCCATGTCTGGAGGGTAAACAGGTAGAAGTATTCATGATTGATGACTTCCTAACCGGGGCCTGCTCCTTTGGTCTGAGGTTCATCCTTCCCACACTGGCTTGCCACAGTTTTTGTAGTTTGTGTCGTCCCTTATCATTGCAAAATTATCACAAATTAAAAAAGATTTATGCCAATATTGTCCAAAACCCTACTTTTCTAGAACGTTTCTGTTCTTTTGGAGGGCAGTATACATCTGCTTATCTCTCAGCATTAGAAAGCGTCTGTTTTGCGTTTAGTTTTAAAACTCGCATAGAGCGAGATTGCAGGCGCCATTTCAGTGTAAGCTGATGGACATATGGACATACAAAACCATACTTGAAACTGAAAACTAATAGATAGAGTAATATTCCCTCCACACGTTGGAATCTGAGGGCTTTCAAACAGACACGCGCACACACGCATGAGAAGCTCAAAGCATGGTCTCAAAATTAAAAATTAAGGGTCATCAGGGGTCACTCATACTATAAATACTAAAAAAATCAATATTAACAAACATTTAATTTTGCCAAAATACTTAGTACACGAACTTTATGCCGTATTATTGATTGTTTATGTTGCTAACGGTGGTTGTTCAGCGATGCAAAGAAGCGTTGGGTGGTGATTGGGTGAAGCGGTCATACCCTGCTGACCAATCAGAATCCAGGAATGGAACTAACCTGTCAAAATGTAAATAAGAAAAAAATATACAGATAAAATCTCATTTAAAATAGTAACAAAATTTAATATATAATTGCTAATATAACAAGGGTGAAATGTACCGGCTTGGAAGGCCTGGGGATGAGTATGTTTTATGTACATTTTCATTTTTGGAACTATTTTCTTCTTTTTTTTTGTCATTAGGGAGGATATAATAGCAATTAAATGAACTGTCTGTAAATGTTTAAACATTTTTAAACAAAACCGCAATAAATATCCTCAATACTGAAACTCCCCCCCCACGCAAACCCAGTGAAAGTTCTCACCCAGACACACTCCTGGAATGTCACCCTTCCCTGACCTTCCTCAGTTACATCAGTTACTGCTTAAATCCGTATATAGTCTTGCGGAATTTCTCCCTCATAATTCTCTCATTTGGCAAGCTGTATGCCGTTTTCTCCGCACGTGATACTTCAGGCCAGCAGTGGGGTTTAAATGGCCGCTCGCGCACATGCTGCGGCCGTGCACTTTGAACCGAGGTTCCTGTCCTCACGCGTTTTCCATTTGCATGAAATATGCATCTTCGAGAAAGCCCTCGCATGCCAGGATGCGAGCGCGTGTCATTTAAAAGGTGTCAGAAGCGCACGCTTGCCTGCTTCCTTCCTGATTGTGATGCGCACGTTAATTTGGAGGGATATTGGAGGAAGCATCGCGAGTGACTGATTGCCGACGCTATTTCGGGTGCTTTCTGTAAATGTAGCCATGCCTTTTGTCTGGAAAATTAAAGAGATCAGCTTAAATATCAATCCCAGATGACTCGGAGACATTAAATCTGGCATTTAATTTAATTTGAAGGTGTTCTTCGCGGGGGTCTGCGCATAACGTTTGAGGCAGATGCCGTTTCAGCCGCTCTCTGTGAGGGTCCGACTGTAGTCCTGTGTGTGTGGAGATCATTACCGCTCAAGCCAAAACCACTTCCCACACATGCATGCCATTCCTCACACTTTTTTTCTGTGTCTCAGACCTCAGAAACACAAAGTCTCGCATATAAACGGTCTCTTCCCCTCAATCTTTCACCTGTGCATGGATGTTTCTTCTACTGAGCACTCTTAGAAATAAAAGTTCTAAAACAAGTAAGCCATAAAAGAACCGTTTTGGTTTTCTCTTTGTTAATGTAACATTGTCGAATAGAAAGGTTTCATGGATGTTTAAGGTTCTTTGTGGAACCCTCAGTGCCAATAATAAACATTTATACGTAACATTCATTATTATTAATTCGTCCATTAATTCTAACAATGTAGAAATGCATTGAAAAATTCTGTAATTTCATAGAAACCACCACTTTATGTAATTCCCTGCACTGCTTTGCACAACAGAAATAGATTAGAATTTAAAAAATATTAAAATAATTATTCTAAATACAACAATATGTCAGTATTAGAAATAAATGCAACCTTCAAACTCCCAACTTTTGAACGATAGTGTAAATATTCGGTTTCATAATTAATCTAAAGTATACTTTTCACTCTCACTTTTGTTTTATTGGAAAACAAATACTATAACATTACTTTTTCTGAAAGGGAAAACTGAAAAGACACCGCTGAGGGACGGTTGTAATTTAAGGAAAAATGAATGCAATGCTGTAATAGTTTTCGCGCGGTAAATTGAAATATTTCTTTCTGTTAATTTGACTGTTTAAATTATCATTATGCTTAAACTTAATATTGCTGTTCATAAAGTCTGGATCTACAAAACAGGTAAAATAATGTTTTATACAGGCATTAGTAAAGGGGGAAATTATAACTTTTTGTAACAAAAACAATAAAACCTTGATCAAAATCAACCGCTGGGGTATAGAAAGGCCCTTTTGAACATAATAAAACTTGACTTGGCTGTTTGAATACTCACAACCCAGTAGTGTCTATCAGTGTCTGAATTCACTTGCAGTATTTACAGCAGTTATATGACAACCTGTTGTATGATAAAGTCTCTTGGCGTCAAGCATTATTATAGCAACCGATAGATATATTGTTTATTGACCATGCCGTGGTTCAAATGGATCACATTTAGTTACTGAAGAAATCCAGGATTGATGTGCATTGTGAGCTAAACTATATTATTGCTCTCAAATGCAAAAGCTTTGCAAATTCATGTGCGTGTGCATGATGCATGAAATAATTCTAATAATTTCAACCTCACTTGGACCTCATTGGAGATTCATCAGAGATTCCAGGTGAAATGAACAGTAGAGGCAGTAAAACAACAGCTTTTATTCACAAAGTTGTTATTACGAGGCAGATTACGATGGCGTAAACTTGCTCTGTAACTCACCTGGTAACAGTCACTGTACTCCAAAAAAGAGCTCAGATAAAGAAGCTGAAACTGAAATGATTGCTTCAGCAAATGTTTTTATCTCACGTTTGCTTTTGTAAATGCTATCGGTTAGGTTTAGTGTAGGTGGTATGGTATTTTTCCAACTGGACAGTTTTCTTTGAAACCGCCATGAAATAAATTACAAGCAACAGTGTTATTTTACAACCATTCTGTTCAATAAACCCCCGTCTGTAATGGAGAGAAAATATATATCTTTTAGCGCCTCCTGTGGACACGTCGTCTGAAAAGTGCAGCGAAATATACAGAACAATGTTTTATTGGCTTTTGCAGAAATGCAAGCAGAGTAAAAATATTCCCGACAAGCCCGGGTTGCGAAGTTCACAGGTGTCACAATAACTAATCCATTACACTCAAAGTAAAATGCGTAATGGAAAAAGAAGCACTTAAAAGAATTCACTCGAGATTAGAACCGACCTCTTCCGCGCAACACCTACAAACACGCTGACGGTCAATTCAAGAGCCAAACTCGGCGTGCAGCACGTCTCAAAAACACTTTCTCCCTTATGTCTCTTATATTCAAATGCATGTGTTCACAGTATAGGCTTTGGAAGATTGCACCGACTAATAAATTGGAAAATCGCAACATTTCCTGTACGCTGCATCTTGCATTGTCAGGTGCAAGCGGCGTAGTTCTTTTTTGAAAGCGGTTTTCTCACCGCCGGAGTTTTCTGTTTGCAAAAACCGATCAATTCGGAATGAATCTAAGAAAGAAGCGAGCCAATATTTCGCAGCAGAGCTTTTGGGGCATCAGCGTGTTCCGGTGCCTGTCGTATTATATAATCCATCCTCAGACTGCAGTTCACACATGCATGCAAATGAAAAGAGTGTTTGGCACATGCCGCCAGCAGCTCTATTGCTGATGACTAACTCGGCTGGTGTGTTATTGATGTGCCCGCATTATTTACTCTAACTATAACCCGTCTCTTGGAGAATCACTGTCTTCTGTCATGGCGAATTAACTTCATATTATATCTGATGCTCAATTTTATTGCGACACCAATGAAATAAGAGAAATTAGAAAAAACAAACATGAAGCCTGAACCACTATGCATACGCCCTCTGCAACCAATTGACTATGTCCTTGATTTCTGATTAGAAACAGGCTCTTACAACAGAAAAAATAAGTAAAAGTGTTGGCGTGCATGTTTTTCTTTTACGACAGGACAGAGTTAACTCGCCTTATTGTTACATAAGAGCAAGGATGTACAAAAACGGGTTGCTTGATACTTGGTATTTATGTCCCTCCATAGATAGCAAGGGTCCTACAGCATTCAAGATCTAGAAAGGTTTCAAGGACACATCAGTGGTACTAACATAGTGGACAAGAATGCTTTTAATGCAGAAAAGATATGACCCTTGCTTTCTATCGAGGGTGTGACACTCTAATATTTGTGCTGAACTGATTTGGAACAGTGTTGTAAATACTACTTAACCACTAATTTCTAGTGTCTTTTGGATGCACAAGCAAAGTAGTTTCAGTTGCACAACGAAATGCAGCGTTTCCAAAACACGGCTTATATCTGTCAGATATAAAAACCTTCGAGCCTCAAGCATTTCGAATTATTTTGTCATCAAACATCGTTAGTCTGGTCTAGTTGCATTATTTATCTTAATTCTCTATTTTATTTTATAAATATATTTTTGGGGTCATTATTTTTTCCAATTAGCCTTTATGCGAAATTGCTGAAAATAATGACAGAGACTTGATTATTTATTAATTCTTTTCAGCTGATTAGTCGCACACGCCATCTCCTAAAACGCCTCTGAACCGAGAGCCCATGAGAAAACACGATCGATTTCAGATCACGTACTTCCAGGCAGTCCTGCACCAGCCGGGTCACTGCCGTAGAGATGAATGGGAATGCTAACGAACGGTTTCCCTCAGGTATTATAGACCTACTCGACCCTGGCCATGTAAAAATGTTCACACAAATCCAATACGGTCTGCTCTTTCATTTATAGTTGACAGGTGCGAAATACATCAACTCTTTTAGGCTCTTCAAGCTCAAAACTAAATGGCGGTCACAAACGAGACCGTCGAGATTAAACGGGTTAACTATGGGCGCGTTTCAAAGCCATGGCGGACATAAAAAATTTAACATGCATATCATTATCACGGCGCTGCTGGAAGTCTGCTATGATAGTGAAGCAGAAAGGATAAAGGATAGGCCTGACTCAGCATGACATGCGCCTCCGGAATGCGAGCACCATCTTTTAACAATCATTGCGATGTCTCCGTGCTGCGCGCAGACTCTTCAAGGGGAAAAAGAGAGCGGCAGAAGGTGGACAAGATACTTCAGACGCTTCTGTGAAAGCACAAGACAGCAGGTTGGCATACAGACTGGCATAGCAAGCGCATGGGAGAGCACTCAAAGGCTGCACCTTCAGAGAGGAGCTGGCATGCAGCCGTGTTTAGCACACAAAAGGCTAGATCAAAGGCCGCCAAGGCGCCCCTGCCCCACTTTCATCTGCTTTCCCACACCTGACATCAGGCAACCGCAGGGGGCAATTCTAGCTCAGAGGTGCCCTCTCCGTTTATTCCTCCTCGTTTCTCTCTTTTCCCTCGCTCTCAATGACTCAAGCGTGGACCTACCTTTGCTAATCAGAGATTAACCTCTGTTGGATATTTCTCAAGGCTTTTCTGCAAATCAACACGGGAGACTTACGAGAGATGGGTATCTGGACGTATCTCACAGAGTTTCGTTCTAGTCACCCTTAAACTCTTAAATCCTTACAATCTCTTCTTGGAAATCATTTCATCAAGTTCTTTCACGGGATTGTACTGTTCACTCTTATTATTGTACTTTCATATAAGCACGTACGCAGTCTTTCTCAAGGTGATGTAAGGCCAGTGGCATTCTCAAAGACTGTCGGAGAAACTTGCGTAAGATATGTACACTTTAGCTTGCGTTTGTTATGGAAATAGTTTATATGGGTTACTCCAACCCATAATTACAACTTTGTCGTTGATTGCATATCTAAACCCGTAAAGCTTTGTTCCTCTTCAGAACACAATTTAAGATGTTTTGGATGAAAACCAGGAGGCTTGTGACTGTCCCGTTTACTGGCAAACAGTTACTACTGTCAAGGTCTAGAAAAGTTTGAAAGACGCCTTCTGAATGCTCCATCTGCCATCAGTGGTTCAACTGTAATATTAAGAAACTACGTGAATACATATTGCACAGAAAGAAAACAAAAATAACGGCTTTATTCAACAATTCTGCATCTAACCGTAGCGCCATTTTGGACAGCATCCACATTACCAACGCAGGTCTGTAGGATGCGGAGAGAACTTGCGTTCTAATTTCAATTAAACATAATGTATTATACACCAAATAGTGGTAAGCTTATACCTTGTGTTACGTTACAAACCTTATAGAGGCATTTTTGGTTTCGGTACCAAAAATTTAGGTTGATTTAATAATGCTTTTATTAAACTGCTTAACTCTTTAGTGTTGGCGGAATAGATTTGCAACAGAGAAAGTACTAAGACTTATTTGTGTAAGAGTTTGTTTTAATTTGTAGTGCTTTTTGGTAACATTTTTAGACGCCATTTTATAATTATATCGTCTATCGAGCATTTAATGTCATTTTTATTTAACTTTTTTCGTGTCGTGTATTTAAATATTTGTAACGATGATGTTGCAATTTAGTACATTTTATATTAATTTTAAATACAATGTTGCATAAAACTACTGTTAAAAGATCGAATAGCACTACAGGTTTATACTTTACATATTATCAAAAGAATGACTAAAATTGTACTTTAGAGTTAAACTTTTAATTTGACGTTATTACATAGTGCACTTTTTAAATTGCACTTTGTACTCTCTTTAAGAACATTTAAGTGACCTTTAATTTAATTAACATTAAATTATATGTAAGTGCACGCTCAATATAAATGAGTGCACTTCTTCTCCTCAATGGTGTTTGAAACACACGGCGGTTCTAACCCTTTTACATGATAAATGTCACAAAAATACAAGATTTAGCAAGAGGTTTATGGAAAAATATAAAAAGTCGAAGCCTTATACAAAGTAAAGGAAGAAGCAAACTTTTTTTTCCGAATATGTATTCAACAGAGCACATTTTGTCAAGTACATTGTCTTTTTTTCTTCAAAATTTCATGTTTAAGTCATTGTATTAATTTAAAAAAATTGCTGTTGCTTTTGAAAGGGTAGGTAATTAAAATGTAATGGTGATAAATGGAGACACTTATGAGTTACTAAATAATGCTTATGAATTCAGTATATTGTTAATTATGTCAGTACTTACAGTATCATCGTACGCAATGGCACTGTTATCCACAAGAAGAAATCAGTAAGAATATTCTGCTCAATATTTCTGCTCCAACCCCAAGCAGCAGAACGCAATTATATAAATATGCTTTATTGACCTTCATACCATTCTATACAGAAAACTGCGGCCTGATTCTATATTAATAACATAAAACTCTTTTTTACAGCGCTGCGCAGGATGAGAATGGATGTACAGCCCCGGTGCAAAGTACCTCAGCGGTCACCTTAAATTGCAAAAGTGCAATGAAATGCATTTTGGGAAACTGTAACAAGCCCCCGGGGCCTGTCAAAAAATGAAAGCAAAAGAACGGAAAGACAGAAAAAGGAACAAATCTCCCTTTCTGCGCTACAGTGTTGAATGCATGATTCGTATTGTTTCAATCAATCCCAATTTAATAGACAGCAACCCCGAGAGAACCTTTGGGGAGTCATGAAGGCTGACAGATGAAAACTTACTCGCGATCATCAAAGACCGTGCCAGCACCCAGCGCTTTCATTCAGACGTGAGGGATGAACGCGAAAAAGTACGGTGATTCTCGTATCCTTACGGGCCACAGCACAGTAACGGAGCCAAAAATGGTGGCGTGCGTCGGTGACCTGTGCAAAACAGACCTGAAATTACTCAAATCTGCGCTCACCGCCGTCAGAGCCTACATAGCTTTGTCATCGTAAATATGCGCTTTTGTAAAGCTCAAGATGGCTTTTCTGTAAGGACATGGAGACATGTCGGTGCAGGTTTAACAGTATTGTTGTCTGTAGGAAACATAGGGAACAGCTGTTAGGGTGAATTAGGGTCTTAAAAAAGTTCTGCTTTACTTTGCACAACTTGTTCAGATTAGGCGTTGTGAAATACACACAAGTGGTTGAGGGAACATTTGGAGCCAAAATTTGTGTCAGTTAACTCTTTAATTGCAAAGTTATTAAGTTGAACATTTTTCCGAAACTATTATTTTATTATATATTCTATGTATTTTAATAGAGGTAGAGAACACCTTAATATATCAGATTCTTCAGTTCGGGGTGTAATTTAAATATTGTCTTGATCAACCTAAATTTTTTTATAATGATTAATGGTCAGTTAGCTTTGATTGTTACTTTTTAAAATTAATGTTTATTTAAAGAAAGAAAGAAAGTTCATGCGATATGTTTGTAATGGCTTCTAATAATACTAAACAAATGCATACATTTTGAGGATTTATTGTAAAATAAATAAAATTCGGCATTTACAGCATTATTAAAATTTGTATTCATTTTTGTATTTTTTTTTTACATGAACTAAGCAGCTGTATTTGCATTAGCTAACACTAAAAAGACTAATAAATGATTAATAAAATAGATCATAGATCAATAAAAAATACATAATTAATCTTAACTAACATTGTCTAATGGGACCTTATTGTAAAGTATTGCCAACGCAATAAAGATATTATAATTTATCCATTGATACAAATACGTTGTTGTTGTTTTTTTATGGGGGACATTTCTGCTAATTGTAGCATCGCCCAGATATATTTTCCTGAAATAGTGTAATACGCACTCTCGGCGGTTGAATTCATTCCCATAAGCCTGAAGATGAAATGATTTGTTTCTTCTCAGCAGCGCAAAGCATAAATCAACACGAAGCGGCCGTGTGAAGAATTCAAATAGGAATATGATAACCTACATCATTAAGCTCAAAGTTACAGTAAAAGCCAGTACAAAACTTCAGGGATGAAAGTGTCACTGTTCTTGTTGTCTTGGGGTTTTAAGAAGCGAGAGACCTTTACGTGAGTCCAATTAGCATCGTTGGCTTCAAACACAGCTCACTCTCGACACTGAACCCTGGCCAATAAATAAAGCCACATATCTTAAAAACAGGAAATGCATGTTGTGGTGGTAGAACCATTTAGATCTCTCTTGGATCAATATCCCTTTAAAAACAAATGGACAACTCGGATGGCTCAAATGGCCTTTTTTCCAATTATACAGCCTGGGTGGATGTTTATCCCTCACTTACGTACCCGTTTGGCCGTAACTTTTGACTAGTAACATAATGCTGAATCTCTTTTTCCATCACAAACAGCAACTTTTAGTTCAGTTCAGATGAATGAAACATTTGATACCAATTACAAAGTCACCCACATTTTACTATGGAAACACTGAAGGAGCTTGGATGGTATAAAATCATGCCTTTGTCGAGCTTTGGCGAATGAATAGCGCTGGCCTCCATCGCTAACAATCTAAGCTGATTATCATTCACTCTACCTGGCCAACCGCTGCAGGATTTCACAATTTCAGCAAGATTTACAGGAATTGTGTGTAAAAATGCGTTTCACTGGAAATCCCGAGCTTAAAGTTTGGAGATATTGAAGATGCAGGCAGTTCTTCCCATATAGCATTGAAATACAGTATGCCGTGAGTCTGTTCAATCACAGATAAGCCGCCGCATCCAAACAAGGTCTGATCCAATGAGAGCGTGTGAGAGAGAGCGAGTAACTCTAAACAAGCTCTTATGTTGAACAGATGTGGAGTTCCTCCCCCTGTACTACACCGTAGCCTGCAGTCGAATACGTACACGCTCCACCAAAAGCAAAACAAACGTTTAGGGTGCATTTTTAGCATTGCTGGGATTCTTGCGGTCGACGCGACATGTTAAGGCCAACCAGAATGCAGCGTGAGGAGAGAGCGTAGTAAACAAAACAAGTTAAAGGCCTCTGGTTTCAGAGGAATGCGAGAACGGAATACGCAAAAGTGCTGCTCTAGTTGATTTATCGGCACGTTCTGGTCGGAGAGCGAACAGAAGATGCAGCTGGTGCGTGTCAGAGACGAGAAAGCAGATTTAAACGATTGTATCGGACCTCGCTGCAACCCCTATCCCTGACTTGAACCGGCTCTTGTGGTTTTACGTAACATCGCAAAACTGGCAGAGGGCTTTCTTGACAACCTCAAAACACAAATGCGCAGCTCCCGTGGAGTGTTTGAAGTGAAACGCCGAGGTAAAACAAACAGATGCGGGGGTCAGGCGTATTTCACGTTGCAGTTCAAAAGTTTTGGCGCCTTTTGATAGAGTCCAAGGCCCTCATTCGACCCCTTGACCTCGCTATCACAGCGCCCGTTTCAACTTAAAGTGCACCGTGTGAGCGTTAACAGTTGTCAACACTTAACCCCAGACTACAAAGGTGAACGCTAAAAGCCCTGTAGCTTCATCCACCGACGTCACTTTCTGTAATAAAATGCTCCAAACCGCAGCTCAGTCCAGACACGCACGCAACCGCAGCCAAAGATACAACAAATGACACATCGACTGTCTGTGATATTGAACCGGCTGAATGAAAGATCAGTTTTTGCCAAAGGTAAATAATGAGATTGAAAACCATCTCTCGACTGTGCTTTCATGCCGCTGCTTGTTTTGAAATTTCGCAACGAATGTCTGTCCATTAGCTGGCAAATGACACAAATAGCCTTCTTACATAATGCCTGTAAACAGGGTATAGATAATGATCGCAGGCTTAACTGATTTATTGGGCTGTCCGGCACATTGCCTGTTAAGATATTTACATAGAGAACAAATAAGCAATAGCACTTGAAAGCGCTCCTGGTTGTTTTGCCACCTCGACAGCGGTGGGGAGCGAAAATTGAGATGTCTGTCAATATGATCCATTATCTCGGAGGTGTTTAACTTAACAGCTTCATGATGGCTGTTTGTTTTGCCTTCTCTTTTTCCTGTGCGATTATGTAATACGAAACGCTTGGATATGGATTGTACACTCGTAAAAATAGTTTGTTTTATTGGCATCTATGGCACTAAGAAGTACCTATGACATATTAATAGTTCTAAATATTCAAATGTTCTTCACGCTAGGACTAAAATGTTTTAAGAACCGGCCAATCAAAAAGTTGTTGTTGACGGAACCCAAAATGTTTCCTCTCAATAAAAACACGAGCACGATTGAACATGTTCGACTTCTGCAGATTGAAAACTTGAAACGCTAGCTTAAAAGTGAACTGTTTCTTTGGTCTGGCACGGTTTGATTTCAGCCAGGGCTGCGTAACCTGGGGCTTCGGGGGTCCTTGTGTTTCTCAGTGGTTAAGACATGTTGGTATCTGAAGACGGCCGTCACGTTAAGACCCCTAATCAAATCACTTGCTCTGAAGCCTCAGGGATGGGAGTTTTCAAATGCTAGATGGCTCCATTATGTGCAGTCACGCAGGTCAAGACGGGTCACATTGACTCGGCTCAAGAGGTTTTGTCTGTTAAACTACTGTATAAACCTCTGTTGTCAGTCTCGGAATTGCATTTTGCTAATGAGAAATGCTAATTAGTGGGATCTGTGGAATGTTTGGCATTTGCTGTACAGATTTTTGACATAATTTTATGGAATGGATTGAAATATTGGAAAAAAGTAACAGAAAAAATGAAAATTATTATCGTTAGTCAACATTTTTGTTCTTAAATTCTGACCAAATGAACATTTTTAGTGACTATACCCATTTAAAATTCCCTTTGAGGGAAATGGAGCAAGAGAACCTGTATGACTCCACTGATTTTAGTCAAATTAGTCCTTTGTGAAGAAGAAATGTGCTTAATTGTATTGATTATGCATTTGTCGACCAAACAGTTGACGGTAGCCATTAACTTCCATATGGAGGGGAAAAGCCATGGTAGTCAGTGGCTACCATCAACTGTTTGGTTTATTTTATTTTTTTTAATGTAAAGAGACAATTGCTTTAATCTGTTCCATCGAAACAAAAGATGGAATCTTTGGAGCTGTGTGCAGAATTCTGTGTGGCCTACTAATGAGATACATTTTCCTATCTGTATTATTATCAAAGAGATATTTCTGATATCGAATGCACCATGTTTGCTATTAAGAAAAAGGGAAAAAAAAGACAGCAATGCTGTGCATGTCGCTTTTATTTAGTGTGTGGGGACTTTTTTGAACATTTGAATTGGAGGTCAGCTTTATCATTTGTCTTGAGTGAGTCTGGAGCACTAGTGCGTGAGTACCTTGAAGCATTACTCTCACTAGATCTGATCAAATCAAAACACAGCAGAAACTGATTTCTTATCTCCTAAGATGCTGCATTTCCCTTTTTCCACTGAGCAGAGAGAGAGCATTACGAATCATTTGATTACTTTTGCCTCAAATGGATACCGAACAGCGCAGCCCTTACCCCAGGAGCCCTGCATTGCACATAAAAATCAAATTAAATCCTGCAGCTTCTGTATTTTAAAATAATTAACTGAGTTAAGTGCTGTTATTGTCATGGAATGGGACTAAATGGAACATTAAAAGTTTTTTTATTTTTTATATTATTATTATGAGACTCAAAACTGTGCGGTTTCACTTTGTGCTTGGGATTATCAAGTGTTGTCATTTCGTGTGAATGTGCTGCAGTCTACTGTAAGCGATGCTTTAATTAATGCGGTAAAAGATAAAAGTCTAATTAAGCATATGGCATGTTCTCTTAAATGTAATCTTTGTAATCATGTTGGTTTTATACATTTGAATATAAATGTTTTAAATCCATATTTAATAAAAAATGTTGGTTGAATAACTGAAATGTCAAGTGGTGCAACCATAAAGGTAAGAGTAATATATCTCCTAGCACCTTGAATCTCTGTCATCATTTTTTAAAATGTTTTTTTAATTGTATGTTTCAAGGTAAAAACATCAAAATACCATGAATATTTCAACCATCGTGACATTTTCTTGAGGTTATCCCATTTTATGTTCGATTGAAATATATGCATGATAAATAATAAAAAGAATAATATAATTTATATTAATATAATAATATAAAAATGAAGTTTACGGGCTTTCTTGGAAAAAAAAATCAAACGTTTTAATAGTTTAATACCTTGAGGTTTATTTTTAAGAAATAGTGATTATCTTCAAAGAATTTCGAAAACACTTCAGTTTTTTTTGTTCTCCTCAAAAGTTATGAAGATGAATTTTAATTGAGAAACTGAAAACATTCTTATCACCACACAACCATATTCAGGAATCACATGTTAATGTATTTTTGAATAGCTAAATAGAAAAAGCCATTGACCCTTATGCCAAGCACGATGACCTTGATTTTCCACTGAGCTATTCTTCAGTGCAGCTCAAGGCAAAGGCAGTGTAGCAGCTGTTGGTCAGTTCTTGTACAGCTGATCGCAGGAAGACGTTTGGACCACAGGCGTTGGTGTAAGATACGCCCTTCCTCCCTGCTCCATATGGTGCTGCCTTAGAGGCCCGAGAGCAGCCAGCTGTTAATTTCTGCACCCTTACGTTGATTTAATAGTGGTTATGGGATCCCGGCTTCTTCGGAAACAATGTCGCGACGCGTGGACCAGACTGGAAAAGACGCTTGCTGAGTGGTCCCGTGGACATCCCTTTGTAATAACCTTTTGTTAATATCTCCTCAATGGCCCTTGTAATAATCACATTCTGAAGTGGCACGAAATGCTGGCGCGCTCCATAACCGGGCTTGTGGCCACAGAAGGATGTAATTAACTCATATTGAGTTTCATTATCGTGGAGAGCTCTCAGCTAGCATGCGGTTCAAGTGTATAATTGTCATATTAGATTCAATGCCTTTGAGAGATCAAATAGAGTTTCAATCAAGTTGTCGGAGGTGGCTTCAGGCAGACGCAGATGTGACTGACACAGATCGGCTTGTTTTTGTTGTTGCTTGTCTTGTTAACCAGGAGGAATCTGTTACATCTGTTTGCTTTAATCTTGCTGTTGCGTCTCAGGTGCGAGTGATGGGTATGAAGACATCATCTAGTGAGACTCTGATTTGGAAACGCCACACTGTGTTTGTTACTCTTGGCTTTTGAAGATGAGAACGCCCCAGCATATGTTCAAAAAATCAGAGATACAATACGCCGCGTGTTCTTCCGCCTCGGTGTCGAATCTCTTCTGGTACCACTCTAAAAATGTCTTGTACGTGACTTCATTTGAAGCCGCCGCGGAACAAGACGGAAACAACGAGAACAGATGTAAACGAAAATAGCGAACAAAGCCTGAACGTTTGCCGAACTGCTCTGTAGCGTTGCTTGAGGAGCGACTTCTTCGGGTTTTCTTGTTCTTATTCCCATGTGTGAGGGAACATAAAGACGGGGCATTGATTTCCGCCCTGCCTTGCCCTTGGGAGGCGAAGTCTGACAGATGGGGAAAAACAACATTTGAGGTGGGGGGGGTAGAGTAATAAGGAAAAGTTCTCCTGTAGCAGAACGTGCTTAGAGTTGCAAATTCTTGCTGGCTTCCTGATGGCACCTCCGTGATCTTCCTGATCTTCTTATTTCTTGAAGATCGAATAGTTGACAGATCACATAATCACATAATGTTCTCCAGATACTCCTCTACACCATGAAAGAGCTTCAAATGAACCATTAGACTGAAGACGGGATCAAAGTGATTTGGCATCGTTCAACCTTTTCGTGAAGATTCAACACGCTGTAAAACGTCTCCAGTGATTCTTGCTCCAGATGAACAGGCAAAAATCTGTAATGTTTGAAGATTTCACTTTTACATTTACTCTCAAAGAAGGAAGAATGCAGCACAGCGGGGGGAGCGGCGTGGCTTTTATAGATGATGGCAATGACTTCATCCCTCAACTTTGGTGTATAACTCATCGCATCAGTCATAAAGACATGAATGATACCTCAAATCCTGCCACTCTTTGAGAAGATGTGTGGTATTGCTTTTCTAAGTGATCTGACTTACAATTTCCAACCTAGAAGATGACAAAATAGACCAAAAGATGCCATAGCTACGTTGAAAGAGGTATTTTTGGAGACTTGGGTTGATAAAAAAACCAACATAAAACACATTGCAAAGCCTTAGCAATCATGGCAGCATATTTAGATTTAAGAGTGTAGTTTTTTTTGTGGTATCGTGGCACCATTAAAGATGTAACCTTGTCATCCTTTGCTTTCATTCATTGCTGTTCGAACCCCAGTTTCAACAGAAAGGGGTTGGGGAATTCTGAGTTTTGTCGAGGATTGCAGAGCAAGCGAGAACGACGATGGCCAAGTTTGTACTTGGAGGTGGAATGAATGCCTCGTATGACAGAGAGGCCCCGTGTTCAAATTAAAAGAGAGTGGATGCATGGCTAAAGATTTGATTTACATTTTTTAAGTATATTTGTTACAGTGTAAATATACATTGAGTACAGACTCATATTAATTGGTCACACTTTATTTTAAGGTGTCCTTGTTACAGTTTAATTATACATTTTGGTACTGAGTAATATTAATGAACTACATATACTTACTGTATGGATATTGTTAGGATTAGGGTTTGTGTAACTCGCATGTAATTATTCAGAATTTATTGTTGTAATAGTGTAGTGCATTGTAGTAGTTTAAGTACACATAGCATGTAAAAAGGACACCTTAAAATAAAGTGTCACAGTAGACCTACCTATTAATTAACTGTGTGTTCCTACTTGCTTGTAATTCTTCATAATTTACTGTTTTTACTATAATATGTGTAAAACATGTAGCAAGGACACTGTAAAATTGTTTTACATGTTTTTTTTCATAATATTCATAACTAAAAAAACTCAAAATACTATATTATAGTGTAATTACTAATTTATGCAAAACTATGCAATTGCTTAGTGCTTTGTGGTTGCTAATTTACTCATTTAAATGTGGAATAAATTGGAAAATATACTAATTATTACATATATAAATATATTAATTCATAAATATAATAATCTGTAAGTTATTTATTTATTTTAGCTACTTAGTATGATAATCATTTTAATTACTTCAACATTTAAACATTAAAATGTTTAGTAAAAATGAATTATTAAATCTGTTACATATATACATTAAATATATTATTACATTTATTTATTTAAAAAAATTAACAATTATTAAAATGTTGAATAAATTGCAAGATATTAACAATACAATATATAATATCAAATATAATTAAATATAAAAAAATTAAAGTCTTTAAATGTATGTATTTATGTATTCATTTAGTGTGTGTGTGTGTGTGTGTGTGTGTGTGTGTGTGTGTGTGTGTGGTGTGTAGATTAGTTAGTTTATTTCCTAGTAGGTACTTAAACCTGAATACACACAGACTCATGGGGACTCGAGTCACCATGACCTAAATTGAAATACCCCATGGGTACAAAAGCTAATAAATCATACAGAATGAGTTTCTTTGAGAAAGTAAAAATGCATAAAGTTTGCTGTAAGGGGTATGTTTAGGTATGGAGTTCGTGGAGTGCAATAGAAAATACATTTTGTACAGTATAAAAACCATTACGCCTATGGATAGTCCCTACAAGGATAGCTCTGTGTGTGTGTGTGTGTGTGTGTGTGTGTGTGTGTGTGTGTGTGTGTGTGTGTGTGTGTGTGTGTGAAAAATCTCTGAAGGTCCAATCAAATAAGTCAAGATTTTCTCCACCTACTGTAGTTGTCTTTACTCAAAAGGATGACTCAAGTAGTTCAAACATAACTCGAGTAACTCTTTACCGGAAAATTCAAGTGCTTTAACAAAAACTCCAAGCTTCACGTTTATGCTTTTAAACCCTCCGACCCGCTTGCCTGTTTCCATTAAGTCCATAAGTGTATTACTGTAAATGCATTTCCTGTTAGTTGGACAAACCGAGGGATACTGGAAATAACCTGAAATATAAAATACACGCGGGTCTTTATTATTGCTCAGCATTTGCTCAGGTGACACGTAACACGAGCTCTGTCGAGCGAAGCGTGACCAAGCCTTTCACAGGAAATTCTTCTTCTTCTTCTTCTTCTTCTTCTTCTCTGCGCACACGGACGGGATGGGGAATGACGGAGTTTATCAGCTACAGCTGGTTGTCTAACCCTCTCCTTCTAACCCCCTTGGGCCGAATCCCAGCACGTCTGTGAAGTGTCGCTCCCTCCTCCTTCCTCCCAACATCTGCAGAGACCTTTGAGAGGAGAAAGAGAAACTAATGCAATCAGTCGCTCATTTTCTGCCATACAGATGGATGGAGAGACTCCAGTGGAAGGGAACTTTTTCTACGGTCGTAAATCTCTCTGTGCCATGTCACACTGACCGCACAATACATGTCTAATTGGGATTTTTTGCGTTTGTTTCCTTCTTCTCAGCCCGCTCTGGGTGCGTAAAATCCTAAAGCAGAACCTTATTCTGTAAAAGTCATTAAAGAGTTCAGGTGAGGGCTAACTTCACGCTTTCTAAAAGAAACTGACGCTTAACATAAAAAAGTTGCTGCTAGCCATAACTCATCGGTTATCACGTTAATATAGTGTTTATCAAAATAATGTAATATCTTTGAATTCTATTCTTTGGAGGCACTGATTTAAAAACAAATAAATAACTATTACTACTACTAGTAATAAATAACTAGTATCAAATATCTAATATCAATAGTGAATATAGTTAAAATTAAAAATTATTTAAAAATTATTAAATTAAATTAAATAAGATAAAATTATATTTCACTACACCTGCCGCTAATAATAATATCAATACTGTCATATTTAAAAATAATAACACAAAATATGATATTAAAAGTCATAGTTATTACACAAGCTTTTTCAAACAATTCTTATGTATTAACACTAATATTCTATAAACAATATCTTCACTAATAGTAGTAGTAGTAATGATAATAAGCAATATAATGTACTGTAATATTTAATATAACTTTAAGAAAATATATTAAAAATAATGTGTTAATGCCTATTTAAAAGTTACAGTAAAATTGTAGCACATTCTTGCAATAATATTTATTGTAATGTTTTTAATTGACATAGCTACGATTAGTTATTTTATAATGATTTATAATAAGTAAATATCTAGTATTAGTTGTTGTATTAGCAATATTATGAATACCGCATATTAAAAAAAAATAGAATACAGTAATATAAAAGTTACTACATGCTTAGAAGTATTTTTATCTTTATTATTAGTTGTCATTGTAGAAGTAGAAATATGGAAATATGATTTTCGGTATTCCTGTTAGCTACATCAGATGATGTACATCTTTCGTTAACCATCTTTCCATTCATTTTGAAATATTAGTTGTACCGTTTCCAGGGCACTGCTTTGTGGGTAATATATGCTGAATGTTTGTTCGCACACTGGATGTTCTGGGTCTTCGCTAGATGGTTTCTCACTGATCCATGTCAGAAGAGTCGACCCCCACGTCTCTGTGGGCTTCTGCTTGCGTCTCGATTCCTTCCTTCGGTGCGATTATCTTCACATCCCGATAACCAAAATACTAGCTAATAATAGTCTGAAATGCAGCAAAATGCTAAAAAGCAGCCGTCGCCGTTTCTTTCTCCTTCATAACAGTTCTTTGATTATGCAACGATGCCGGAAGATACGACTTCCTGTCAGTAGCTCCACGCTGGGCACTTCCACTACGTCTTCTCTAAACGACTGGCCAAACACCAGCTCTGGTTTCCTCCAATCTGTGTAATCCAATAGGGACTGTCGCCCCGGTGGAAGCTTGAGGAAACAGATGCGTTGAGATAAGAGAGATGTTGACCTGAGGAACATGTGCTGGCGAACCCCTCACCCCCCTTCTCTCTCTCTCTCTCTTTTTTCCTTTGTCTTCCCAGCTGCTTCCGTCCCACGTTTTGTCCAGGAACAGTCACCTCAGCCGGTTTAAGACCTGACGTGTGCCGCCTTCGTTTTTTACGACGGTGGGTGTTTAAATCATTTGTGTTTATTTGAATCCGTTGGCCCGTTCTTCTAGTTGTCCTGAAGGGAGCGTGTGATAGTGAGTGTGAGTGATTAAAGGCACATGAGGAAAAATACCAACGAACACATTCCACCCAGAGATCGCTGCTTTATGATCAGTCCCAGACTCCACAAGAGGAGACTCGTGAAAACCAATCAGCTAAAGGATTACAGTTACAGTATGTTTTGAAGAAACGTATTAAAATTTAATGCGCATGTGTGTTTGGTTAATTAAATATCATTTCATACTCAATAATACATAGTAATCCACTGCAGTGCTGTTACAGTTAACTAAAAGTGACCATTTTTAAATTGTTTTCTGTAATTGAGGCAAAGCTAATTTTTCAGTTTTATTTCATTTCAGCTGAAAAAAAAAACTTAAATGGAAACTAAAGAGGTTTTTGTTCCAATACAAACTGTACAAAGCAAAACACTTTTGGTTTCTTATTTCGTTTTCATTATTTTTCACATGAGCACAATTGCTTCGGTAATAGCGGCAACATTTGATTCGTTTAACATAAGTTCGGTTTCTTTTTTATTCTTCTGCAGAAATAGACTAAAAACAATGCATTGACTTCTAAAAACACTTGTTTTACAATATCTTTTTTTAAATTTACTTGCTCTGTCCGGGGCGCGAGGGGCAGCGGCTTCTTCAATATCTTCGTTTCGGGCGGCAATGACTTACTTCTAAAAACACTTGTTTTACAATATCTTTTTTAAATTTACTTCTCTGTCGCAATGTGTGTGTAAAAAAATATATATATATATATATATATATATATATATATATATATATATATATATATATATGTGTGTGTGTGTGTGTGTGTGTGTGTGTAAAAAAAAAATATATATATATATGTATATATGTATATATTATTTATACATATTATTTAGATTGAATTACTGCAGTCCTTTCAATACATTAATCATATTTTTGTAAAATAATTAACCACATATCATTTAATGTCATAGTCATTTAATGAATCCGATTTGAAATTGTTTAACTGTAATTCGTACTATTTACTGTGCAACATCGTTACGCATTTCGCGTTTGCTTGAAGCTTCAGTGAAAATTTTCTCGAAAAAAATAAAAACACACAAAGAGACCGATCCCAATGCAGTATGCAGATAAATTAAAGAACGACCTTTCACCTATCACCCTACGTTTTCCAATCTTAGATAATCAGAATATCTGAGGAATGCCAGTTCCTTTTTCAGCATTGCTTTTCAAATGCCGCATATGCTGATTGTAATCTCTCACACCGGACAGAACTTTTGAAAATAAGTGCTACATTTTTCATGACAAAATTTTATTTTCACGGTGTGAAAGTCTATCTTTGAAATAGCAGAGATTTCAGCATAAAATGCATGAATCCCCAGCCTTTGGAGGGTATATTTCACCGCTCATCTATTGCTTTTAGATAAAGATTCTAAGGTGAGCGGACCTGGAGGACATCTTCAAAGTGAGAAGGACATCAGAGGAAAGTGAATGAGCCGGGTGCCCTCTTCTCCACATACTTATAATACATTTCATGCGCGACGCTGCTGGCCAGCCTGTCACAGGCATCACATGCCATGACGTTTCACAGCTATTCACTTGATTTACTTTGAGCGGCCTCACTCAGTCAGACTCCTGATTCTGCCCTGTTAGCACTATAGAATCTTACAAAGGGCTCCCTGGGCGTCTATATGTACAAATTAAGGGAGAAGTGTTTTTACAAATTTGACATTAAAAATGGAAAAGTGCTCGGAGATATATTTGAATGCTTTCAAAGAAGGCTCTCATTCGCATTCTAATACAATTTCTTTTTAGTTTTTAATTAAGAAATTCATTCAGTGCAATATTCTTCCAGGGTATACTTTGTTAGGAATATCAAAATTCATGTAGTTAAGCATAAATTAAAAAAAATTAAAGATGTGTCATCTTGCTAAAAATAATCCCAAAGTACCCAAATATTCAACATAATCTAATCTACTACATATACATATAATTCACATCAGTTTCCAGATGAAATGACCACTTAGAGGCAGTAAAATATTCAGAGGCGGATTATTGATAAATAAAGACTTATTTTTGCAAGGTTCTTTGCACAGTACTATGGGAATATATTTATTTTTACTCACCATAGTGCTTGACTTGGAAACGAATGCATTTTAACAACTGCATCATATATCCACATCTGGATGGCTTTTCTGACCTAGTAAACTTGCTCGGTAGCGCACCCAGTACAGCAAGGCACGAACTGCAAAGCTCCACTAAAGAGCTCAAAGCCTTGTGCAAGGAAGCTAAAATGGCTTGGTTGCTTCAGCAAACGTGTTTTTATCTCATGTTTGACTTTGTTAATTCTATCAGTTAGGGTTAGGATCAGGTTTAGTGTACATGGAATGTTAATTTTGAATGCGATAGAGCATTAACATTTTAGTGCCACTCACCAAACTTTTATGATACTTGCAACAAAAGAATTTAATAAAACATTGCCAGAGTCGTTGCCACTGCAATTTAATAAATAATTGTATTCAAAACATGGAAACAGATTAATAATGTTTGGTCATGATTTAACTAAACCAAGATAATGAATTAAATTCTAAATTTATCACCATTTTTTTTTTTCTCTGAGGGTGAAGTGACAGTATACTTAATAATTTGCATACTAATGCTTAAATAACTTGTATTGTAGCTGCCTAGATGTTTCAGTGTTTAGAGTTTTAGAGTTTTTTCCCTCATTTTAACCCATTTCAATATGAGCTTGTTCATGTTGTGTTTTCTTATAAGACCTACGACCACTAAATATAAGATTTGTCCCAAGAACTCGATGCGTGTCACTTTCTATGTGAAGAAGCTTCCAGCTTTTGTCTAGAACAAATCAGTTCCCATCCTCACGTCCTCAGCCACCGCTCTTGAGACTGTCCATCAGGTTCTTCTGTATCTCCTGAGAGAGATTGAGTCTCATCTGAGGGAGTGTGAGTGAAAGAGAAAGCGCAGAGTTCTAACAAGACAAGAAGCCAATCAAAGCGCAGGGCTCTGCTGGATCTGACAGAAGAGGTGATAACAGCCTTTGAACCCTGGTCTGCCGAAGGCCCCCGGCTTGGCTCTAGCTTGGCCTTCCTTTGATACCGACCTCAGAGAGCCAGAACCTTCCAGATCTATCACAGCAGGAGACGTGTACACATACACACACACCCTGATACTGATCTCAGACCTGCAGAGATCATCGCACTGAACATCAGTTAGGAATGAGAGTGATGCCATGTTTGCGTCAAATCTCTACCAAGCTTTTTTTTTTTTTTTTTTTTAGACTGTTGAGTAACACTGATAACTTTCATTGATAGCAAACCTTTGTAATCATCTCTCTTCCAAGAACCTAGTGTGTTTGTAGAATCGTTTGTGTTCTCCTGACAAGAAGGCTGTCTTAGAAGTTGCAGGCAGTATTTGTTGCCTTTTTTTGATATCGTACCATGGTCAAATTCTAAGTTGGTATCGTGCTTTTCCATCCCATAATGTTTTGGATGAACACAGTAAAAAAAAAAAAATGACGTGGCAGAAATTTTAATTCTCTATCGCAGGCCAGCCAGCAATGTTGTGCTTGAACACATCACAAGGACTACAGTCAACCCTCCATACCAGCAGGGGGCAGTAGTCTGTTTTCAGCATCCCTATTCACCACAGATGCGTTTGACAAAAATCATCAAAGATGAGATTAAGAAAAATTAGAACCTTCTTGTGTGCCATCTTCACTTAAATTTTACACTGGTTCACTAAGTTGAACAGCAATCCTCACCAACTGCTAACATGATCAAACATGCTCATTCACCAAAAAAGGCCACCAGCAGGAATTTTATCGGTACAAGAGTGGCCCAACGTTGTCCTACGAATGGCTCTGTGTGTCCCGGCCTACTCATGAGTTGTTTTATGACACTTTTAAAGTGCTATTGTCATCTAGGAGCTTGACCGCCTGTTCCTGTTATGCACTGTCATTACGCAACCAAAAAAAACACTTCTTGTTTTCCACCGATTGAAGAAAATCGTGATAGTTTACATTGACAAGAAGCGAAAGAGTAATGACAGAGTTATCGTTTTTGGGGGAACTCTCTTATTAAGTACCACACAGATGGTGACTTTCTGCAGACCTCGGTCTTGAGTGACATGAGATACTGCTGTGGAAAAGCATACTACATGTCCACTTTGGAAAAACTCTTTCCACGCTTATACAGAGTAAAAGGGAAAAGATGTCACACAAAGACATTCATGTGAAGGTCATGGAACGGTTCTTTTCCTGCTGCTCCTTTATTTGTGCCAGATTCAGTCTGCAAGACACACATGCTATTTGGCCCGAATGATGTTCCGTGCTTCTGTTCCAATAGAGAGCTACAACACCGTCTACTATCTTCACAGCCAACTACTTTCTAAGGCAGCTTTAGAAGTGAAATGGAACAGGGCTGGAAATGGGGTGAAACAGAGTCTGGGAAGTAGGTTTAGTGAAGTGGGGTGTCCTTCTGGCTCAAACTGGTTACATTTGTAAAGGAAAATGAAAAGTATTTCAGTCTTGTTTATAGCCCGAAGAAGTTGATTTGCATCTGGGGTTGCACGGTGTTGACTTTCATGAAAGCTGCTGGAATATTCCATCAGTGCAAGCTTCAGGGTGAGAAGTTACTTCCATGCTAGGTTAACTTCCAATGTCAGCTTTATTTATTTTCATTGTTATGGTTAAATGTTTTATTTGCGGTTATGTTAGAGTATAAAACTCTCCCCAACTAGAGTCCCACTAATAAATCTCGTAAATTTCCAGCAGTGATCATAAGTGACTGAACTCTTACGCAATATTTTACACAAATTGTGCTCCTGCTGTACCACTAATGTTCATTGTTAAAGTCAACATGACATTAAAAACATCTCTGCGCTGTCTATATTTCATATACATGCATCCGATATTATCTTCTCGTTGAATATCTTGTTTCGTACCAATATATATCATGCCATAAAAGTGAAATGATTTGGAAAAAACACTTCTAAATATCCAATTTTGCTTCTCGCATCTAAAATCGACAATTTATGAACAGAACTTTAAAAAAGTCAATACAGCATACACAAAGCCATGTGAAAAATAAAGCCAAAGGATTCGTGCCATTCCATCAGCAAGCCCACACACGCCCCCACGAACACCCACTTCCCAATTCACAAAGTGCGTATGGGGCCAAGGAGATCAAAAAAAAAAAAAAAATTGTTTACTGTCATATCTGTCAGGCCGGGCTGCTTTCTCAAACTCCACTTCCCCCCTCTGGCCTAGAGTTGTAGAAACACAGGTGAGAAAGGTTACAGGTGCAGCAGGGGGAAAAAAAATCACCTTGAGGGGAACATCGGAAATGTCATTGACGAGAGAGATGAGAAATGCCCAACCCGAACCTAATCCGGCTCTGTACAGCACTTGAGCAGAGAGCGTATTCTGCATACGCATATGCAAAACAAACACACACACACACACACACATGCGCACTGCAATCTCGACATATAAAAAGAGCATCTATAATTGCATCTCCACCTGCAAAAAAAAGGAGGGCAAAATAACCTCGGGGCTTTTCTGGCAATGCAATGAAGTCAGGGAAAATTAAACAAATGGTGTTCTGACTGGTTGAACACGCTTGTATTTAAAGCTCATATCTGACTTGAGGTCCTGAGAGAGAGTGGGAGAGGCTGTATTCTGGTTTTTGGCGCGAGTGTTAGCTCTATCCCCCTCACGCTCGCGCAATTTTGTAGCGTTAAGGATATATTTGCTGCCTGCCGTGAGTGTTTTACCTGAGAGAGCGGGGCTGGGAGAGATGCAAAGAAAGGATAAAGCAAGAGTCTGTCACTTGATAGGTTTGCTCCACTGATCTAGTGGCCACTGGGGAACAAACGACTAGAATACACAATTATCTAGATCCTTACGTCTTTTGAAATCACGACCGACTATTACGTGCTAATTATATATCAGAGAGATGATTTCACATTCACGTCACAGAAAGGTTTGTGAATTCCGTTCAGTGCGGAAGACATTCTCTGGAAATGGTGCCAAAAGGAAATCACAGAAAAACGGTGCAATTGCTGGGTTATTTAAGGAAATCAATGCATGCATTTGTTGATTTGAAGTAAAGTCATTTGAAATGGATACTGCTCAATTCTCAATAATTCATATTTCATCCCCTCAGGCCCAAAGTGAATTTTCCGAAGCCATTACTCCAATAAATTACATGCTTCTAATATGCTAATTTGATGTTCAGGAAACGATAATTAAATAAGAAAAATATTTTTTTGTTGTTTTAAATGCAAATCTAACTCATCTATATGCTAACATTCAAAAGTTTAAAGTCAGTAAGCTTGATTAATTATTTTAAATGAATTATTTAAATTATATAAATTGCACATTACAGAACTATTGTGGTTCAATATAGGTAAATCATAAATAGTCATAAGAGGGAAATAAATTTTAGTTTACACAATATATGTGTACTGTGTTAATTTATTTTGTATATGTAAATACACACACACGATATGTGCATGCGCTGTATAAGCATTTATATATGTATTTTATTAGATTTTATATTATGTATAAATGTATTTAATTTATAAAGATAATATTTGTTTAAAAATATACACATGCATGTTCAATGGCATTGATTTTTTTTTTTTATTGACAGTAAAAGTACGATTTATTTTTGTACACTAAATAGAACAAAATCAAAATCATGTCAAATATAGTGATATTTCTTTACGCCGTCGATTATAAAGGCGGTAGGTCATGGGAGAACAACTGACACGGTTTCCTAAGAATAACCCCAAGAACAGACCCAGAAACCAGTGTACATTTTACTACATCTAACTTATGAAAGCACTGAAAGGGTAGAGCAAGAATAAAAAGCAATTTAGCAAACATATCGTAAAGTAGGAAAGTGCACGTGGGAAGGCGGATAGAAAATGCTCTTTGATGCTGGTGAGCGCTGATGGCCATGGAGGGCAGGCTGAAAGAGGAGACGTGGAGTACAGCAAAAAAATTTCCCAACTGGGGTGATTTTCTGCTTACTGAACACTTTGGCCGTGCATGTTTTCAAGATGTGAAGTGCGGTGTAATCGTGTGCTCCCTTCCCCTTACATGTGGCCCCAAAACTCTCTTTCTGCTAACGCTTTTATTTGAAAAATTGAGATGAAAAGAATGTTCCGGACTTCCGATTTAGGCCCTTTTTTCAATTACTCAGGCGCTGATAAGCAAAAGGTGTTTTTTCGCATGTAAGAGAGAGTGTCGTTGCAAAGTTCAAATAAATCACGTTTCTCTGTTGAACTCTCTAGTTAGTATTTTTTTTGTTCCCGGCCCCCGAGGGTGAATTAGATTTTCCATATTACGGAAGTACGCTGCATTACTGTCCTGCCGAGTTGAATGAAGGTTAATGGGAAATTTCATGGCCTTTCGAGGATTTAAAACAAAGAAATTCTGGCTTTGCTGTTATGTGATATGATTGTTTGCTTTGGCTCGCCGCCATGCGTAGTTATTGGAAACCGCTAGCGTGAGCTTGTCTTTGCATGCTGCTTGATTTTCTGTCTAAAGCAAAGTAACAATTGCGTGAACTGAACTTTTCAACTGTAATTTGATGTGCGGCAACAAAACCCACATACACGAAGGTCAACATCTCTACGACCCTAATTTATTATACTTCATTGGAGTATAGAATTCATTTCAATCAGTAACGGTGTCTGAAGTGAATTAGCACACGAGATGACCCGTCACCGAAGGGTTTCCTGTGCTCTAGTGTAATACGGCACCCACTCATTCCAGTAAGCACCTCAGAAGGGTCCTTGTAATCAAGTATCATTTGGTCAAGTAGTCTGGATGGACAATTGGCAGCCAAAGCTGGCAAAATAACAGCGGTGAAGGCACAGAGTCTGCATCTTGCTGGAAAGAATTTGTAGGCCTTAACGGTTTTGGGCTGTTTTTAGTATTATGGCATTTAATATAGAAACAGAATGATTTAAAAATCCATTTGCACACTTCTCGAAAAAGCCATTGGAGGAAACGTTCCTTTGCTGTTGTTAATGCTAATAATTTTCATCATCAGATACAGAACAGCGTATGTTATTTGTGTCTTGCAGATAATCTCCATATGGCGCTGCTGTGAGACACAAATAATGTTGAATAAAGCTATTTTCGTTTTTTTTTACATACAAAAAGCATTCTCGTAACTTCATAACGTTATGGTTGAACCACTGATGGCAGATGGACTAATTCGACGACGTCTTTCGTGCTTTTCTAGGCCTTGACGGTGTTATTTATTGGCAGTCGGCGGGACGGTGACAAGCCTCCGGGTTTTCATGGAGAATTTCTTAAATCGTGTTCCAAAGACGAACCAAGCTTTTACGGGTTTGGAACGCTATAGGGGTAAGTGTGACAAAATGTTCATTTTGGGGTGGTGCTTTTTGTTAATATAAACCCAAATTCTGGAAAACCAATATTTTATTCACAATAGAATATAGATAACATAGCAAGTAGACAAAACTGATTTCTAATATAGAAGTTCTCAAAATAGTAGGGATGGGGTCATGTATACCATGGTGTAGCATCTCTTCTTTTTTAAAAAAAAAGTTTGTAGATGTCTGGGAATCTAGATTATTGAGTCTTTGGAGTTTTGGTGTTTACTTTAGTCTCATGCCTGATATAGGTTTCCAGCTGCTGAAGAATTTGTGGTCATCTCGGACATACTATATATATATATATATATATATATTTGTTTAATGATGCAGCAAATATCGCTGTTAAAGCTGCAGGATGTAGTTTTGCACTGTCCTGTTGAAACAGACGTCATCTGGAGGGGAGCATATGTCGCTCTAAAACCTTTATTTACCTTTCAGCATTCATCATGCCTTTCAAAACATGCAAACTGCCCTTACCGTATTAACTTAAGCACCCTCATACCTTCAGAGATGCTGCTTTTAAACTGTGTTTCAGATTGCAACTACTGTTATCATTACTATTATCATCTCGAGTAAACTACAAAAATGCGTTTCTTTAGTGACATCATCAACTACTGGATTGGCGTACGTTATACAGTTTTTTTAGCTGTTTCGTGGATCTGTGTGAACAGCGATTGCTTCGACAATGTTATTGCGTTTTAGAACGGGGTTAGGGTTATACCAACATGCTTATCTTATTATATATTTTTTTCTCCATATGAATCGATCCAAATTGTAAAATAACTAAGGTTATGAGATTATATTGGAATATTACGTAGATTGTGGAGTGGGGTCTTTTCACTAATAATCATGTTAGCAGTCATTTAGAAAGCATTCAGAGCACATTATTGACTGTGCTTTTTCCTGTTTCTTCAGAACATCAAGCTCGTTTGTGAAATTGGTCGCCCGCAATCATCCCACTGCCTTAATATTGTATGTAAACAAATTCATGGAACCGCTGTATTAAACTTTGTAACTGCCGCTCTCTCGGTTCTCTGAGGAGACGTGAATGGGGGAAGGAAAGAGACAATGGCTCAGATAATCTGCAATGCATTAGCAAACATGCAAACAGTATGTTACTGCCCATTAGCGGTTAACAATGAGCGCAGCTTCTCAAATGCTGCAGATAGCCATTACTGTAATACGCCCCATCCTGGCTTCCCTCTCCCCAATGACAAGGTCCTTCCGGCACTGACATTAGATCAATAATGCAAAAGCCTTCTTAAGCTCCCTCCTTGTGGTTCTGTTTAAAAGGGCCCTCAAACTAATGATGCAGGTTAATTGGCTTGTCATCATTTGGGAGTTTACCCAGATAGAGAGACACGGAGAGGAAGAAATCAGGCCGGCTCCTTAAAAGGTTTGCTCTCTGTGACTCCTCTTGTTGTTCGTGTTTTATGTTTTTTTTTCATTTTCTGGCTGCACACCAAACAGTCAAAGAGCCTTTTTTAACCAAAGTTGGGTCAGCATCAAACAAACTGAATGCCCTCTTAAGAGTAAAGAAACCTGCGAATAGGCCCTCTTGACACATCATTGAGGGCAGACCGGCTTCTTTTGTGTTGCATGTTTTTTTTATACTAAAACCAACACATTTCACTTTTTTAAGTAAATCATAATTTTTCAAAAAAAAACATTATTATTGTTTATTTAATTTTATTTAATTTTATTTACATTTACCATGATCTTTTAAAAATCCTGCTGGATATTTCCTATCTCCTAGAAAGTAAGGAAATAAGTAAATTACTGACAATACATAGAAATTATTAAGATTGATATAATTAAAATAAATAATAATTCACACATTTCCCACACTTTCAAATCCATAATATATGTGTATGTATTGTATTGTTGTATGTGTGTGTGTGTGTGTGTGTGTGTGTGTGCTTAAATTATACTATAATATACTATAATTTTTAAATGGGATAATATAATGAATGTGTGAAATGATCAAACTAATATTCTGTTTGTTGGTTTAACCCATAGATGAGGACTTTTTCCAAACACAATCAGTAACTGTAAAAACCAATTTATTTAGTTTGTTTGCTTGATTTTTTAATAATTGTCTCTCGAAAATGAATATTTGCTAAACAAGAAACTGACCAGTGAGACAACAACATCAGTAAAGAGCGTACTCAAATATAAAACGTGGGCTGTGTGACAAAATTTTACAATCAAGCTATAATTGTTGATTATTTAAAAATTATTTAAAGTATTCAAAAAAAAAAAAAAAAAAACATTAAATTGTAAGTGATTTGGACACATAACACATGTGCGTTTTCAAAAAAAAAAATATATATATATATATAAAAATGTGTCCTCCTGCAGTGTAAATGACTTGAGATGTAATGGAAATTACATTTGTTCATGACAGTTTGGTACAGAAATGACATAATTCTCGCGTGATACAAGTATGTCCACTTTTAGACACTGTTAGTAGACAAATCAACTGAACTAGTGTGTGATAAAAGTGTTTTAAAGACTTTAAATTGGCCACAGTTAAAGAAACACCCAGTGATTTCCCTGTCACAGATCTGCAGCAATTGGCTGTTGTCTGTAAGATAAAAGCGTACAGCTTAAAATCACTGGCTAATACGGGAAGGATAAAGACATTCTACCTTGCCTCAATGGTCTCTAAGTGCACCGTTTGACAGTCTGAACCCTAGCAGGGATTTGCTATCTGGTCACATGGGTGACTTCCCCTTCATCAGCCCTGTTCCTGGTCAGTTTTACACCCTGAACACCCGGCACCCGATCGATTGACACGAGCCCAACTTATTAATCTACCGGCCGGCCACTTTGAGCCCGCCATCCGTTACAGACGGCATCAGGAGCCATTATGGTGACACAGCACTACATCATGCTGAATAAGTCATAAGGGTGGGTGGTTAAAGCACCTCCCCCGGTCCCTATATCAGCATTTAGGATAAATGACTTAAGCTAATGATAGAGAGATGGGGTATAGTGTTCTGAGAGACCTTGGGCTGAAATGAGGAAAAGAGACACATTTTGTCTACGTGTAATTAAACAGCTTTCTTATGACTCATCAGCTGGACTGACATTTAAATGTGCTGTAGTAAGCTGTTTGACAGATATACAGAATTGGAGGAGGAATTAGGAATGAGTCTTTAGCTCTGGAAAATCCATCTCCTTGCAGTCTGTGTTTGTGAAGGATGGGCTATTTGTGTCAGTCTTTCTACTTAACCCAGTTGGAATGTGAGCAGAAGGGAGTTTTGGGGCCCCCCCACACACCCCGTCCCTTTACACACACACGAGTATTAGTTTCCTGTATGGACGTGGGCAGATGAGGTTCATCAGTGAGGAGTGGGGAACATGGGAGAAGGAAGTTGACATGTGAAAATATCACCGTGGCATTTGGGAAAGTTTTAGCTAAAGGTGGATCTGTGGGGAATTCACAGATTGCATAACAGCCCCGTAGTATATGCAGTAATATACCCTGGAGCAACTGGATATACTGTTGACTTTGCTGAAATCCATATTTTTTTTCTCAAATCCAGAACAGATCTATAAAGGTATTTATAAATAAATTAACACACAATTTATACATTGCAAAAAGGTACGTAAAAAATAAAATCTAAAATAAGGTGCATGGATAAATCAAGTTTACATCTTGGTTGATAAGTAAAAAAAAAATCAAAATTGCTTATAAATATTTTACTAAAACACACTCAAGGTTCATTTGAGGCCTTTTATAACACAACATTAGTTCATGCTGTAAAATGTCATGTTGTGCTAAAAAAGTTGTCATTCAGATGTATACTGTTTTCTTCAAATACTTTGCTCTTTCTAAAAAGTTTTGGGTAGTTGCTGGGGTATTAGGCTTATTGAAGTCAGGGGAACCCATTATCAAGTCTCTATAATATTGTAGTACTTACAGATCAAACTGGGGCTGCCTCGGGCCTCCCCGTATGTGGTATCTGTACACAGCCCACCAAGTCAAAAAAGCTCACCTTTGAGTCTTTATGATATTTTGGTCTCTAGGTATGCATGATTTCTAGCTTAATACTGAGCATTCAGAGTCATGAACAATGCGATGTTTGCAAGATTTTACAGGCCTTGTGACATTAAACAGGCGCGAACCATACGCTTGATTAGTTAGATAAGTCACAGCACACCTCTACTTAAGATTTCTGTCTCATTTCTGTAGCACAAACCATGGGATGAGAGAAGTGAGCAATAATTAACAAAACATTGTCTTTACGATATTTACCCAACACAACATAGCAGGTTTTAAAAGATTTTTCAGAAGATCAGAGCATTGAGAAAAGATGTTACCATTCACAGCATTGCACTGAGTTTACGAGTACAGCAGTAGGACAATGTGTGTGACAAGATAAATGCATTTTAAGCAGGCTTCTCGGAGGACTCCTGCTCCTTTTATCATTGTTCGAGAGAAGGACACACATCACTTTGTTGTCTGAAAAAGAGTCAATCACAAGTGAAGTGGGCTCATTAGAATTACTTGGATGCGGAAACTCTTCAGACAAGGACGCCAGCGGCGTTTGCAACACGCACACACCTGCGTTAAGGTCGAAATCTCAAACGGAATAAATCAGAGCAGCGTAGTGAGAGCGAGCACTTTCAGCGACACACCATCATTTATCTCCTCCTTTTTGAGAGCTGCAGTTTTTGCAAACACAATGAAATGCAAATGAATGCCGCATGTGTTTTTCTCGGAAGACTCTTTGTCACATTCACAAATGCGCTGGCAAACTCGTGCTCGCTTGGACACCAGACGATAATGCCCCTTGTCTGAGATCCCGGCAAAGATCAGGTGATTGCTCTCCTTTCCCGCCAGGCTTGATCGTCTCCAGAGTGCCACGTCACATGCGTAAGCAAATCAATCAGACCTCGTTCTAATCAGTTCCACTTATATCACCCTGAAAATAAATGATCCGTCCCACGAGGGAGGGGGCAGGAACAATCAATACGGGATAAGGTGAAGGTCTGTCCGGTTCCGGGCCCTGCAGGCTGAAGGTAGGGTGAAGGGACACTCTGGCTTCAGAGTAAACAGGTTGCTCTTTCCATAAAGTGATTTGTCACCGCACCAGTTACTGCTGGCACACAGCCCCCTCGTCTTTCCTGAAATGTCAGTCAATAAACCTCCCGAAAGTGTAAGGAACAAGGGGGAGGTGTTTGCAAATTGCGAGGGGGTTGGAAGGACACTGGATGCAGGGCGGAATACATTACACCTACTTAAATTCTATCTCCCATCCTCCTGTTCCAGCTAAGGTCCCAAAACATGAGCCCCAACCCTCAAGCAGCTGTTCTTCATCACGACTTGTTCCAGCCGTTAAGAATAGGACATAACAATGGCTAACAGGCCACACCAATAAGCCGGGTTGTGACCGTCCTATCGGCATATAGTCTGGTCTAGTGTTTCCCAACCCTGTTCCTGGAGGCTCCCCCACATTACACTAATCAAACACATCTGAATAAACTCAGCAGTTCCTTAGTAGAGATTCCAGTTTCTGAAATTAATGAGTCAGATAAGGAAGACATCAAAAATGTGTACTTTTGGGGTGCTTCCAGGAACAGGGTTGGACAACGCTGGTCTGGTCCACACCATATCCTATTCTAGACCAGAACTATCGGTGGCAAAACCAGTCATTAATCCTCAAACCCTCAGCTTGATACTTTACACATACAACTTTGACTGCATATTTGAAGCAGTTGCTTTCAGACAGTAGAACAAACGAACTGTAGGTGGTCCATGGGCATGCCTTTTGAAGTTTCAACTAGGTCCACCACCCAGAAAGGCCTCTCATCCACCATGGTTGATCTACTCTGTGCTGTAACCAGGAACGGTGCACCATTGTTTTCACAGACCACATGCTCTGATTCATTCTTGTCACATGGCGAAGGCTGGGTTTGGTTAGAAATCCGAGAGTTAGAAAATAAAAGGCTGGCAGGATTCAAAGTGACTCAAAGATTCACAAGTGACTCATGTTTCTTTTTACTACCTTCAAACACTGTTTGCTTTCTTATTCATTCTTTAACTATGCTGCGGTCCTCAGCTGTGGAAGATGGTGCTTGTTATGCTTCTAGAAGTCTCGAGTAACTCTAGGGAACGTTTGAGGAGTGTCCAATCACTCTCACTCTCTATTAGCGATAAACAAATGACGGAGGGGTTAGTCTGAAACAGATGTGTTATGTCAAAGACTTTTCCTCCCCAGTATGCTCTCTACAAAATTCAGCTGTGATGGTACATCAGAGTATCATTGACATTGCAATCAACATTTTTGGGAAAAAGAACATGTGACAAGGACAATTTCTTAATGAATGGTTTAAAATTTGAAAGCTTTTTAAACCCACACTGGTTTAGTTTGTTTCGTTGTGCCAGATGTTCGCTGTGATCAAGTGCATGTGTGTTGTATAAGCAGCTTCTCGAAGTTTAGACTTCCCCGCTAACATGGGAATACAACCAAATACTAGTCTCGGGCGTGTTTTTATGTTGGTGTGGTTTACTCAAGCATGCAAGTGTTTTACTACAATTTTTTATGCTCATGCAGCGCTCAGATAAACAATCTTGAAATATATTCATATACACATCAGGGTGTACATGGCATTGTGTCTAAAGACTTGTTGAGTTGACTGGCTGTATGTACCATGCTATTAAATGACTGAAGGATGTGTTTGCAAAGCCATGTTTCATAGCTGACATTCAGACATGTCTAAACATCATGAATGTTTGTTGTATTTGGTGAGTTGTTTGAAAGATCACACATGCCCAGGTTGTATAAAGGACAGGTTGTGATACAGTGTTAAGACTACCTGTATTTATTCAGTCTCAGAAAATCTTGGTCTTTCGTTGATTGATTGGATCTTCAGGGCAGATTTATGATGTCCGAGTATTTTATAAATCCTGTTATGTGATTTTAATGGACAGTGGAACATCTGGATATGAACAAATGGGACTGAATGTGTTAATTTAAAGGATAAGACCAGTGCCCCGCTGTGTAAGAAATCGTATACTTTTAAAACTGCTCAAATTAATGTGGTCAGAGAATTGAGAGAAACAATAATAGACTGCAAAGTTGATTTCATTGATTTTTGCACATCAAGGGATGTGAAAAAAAAAAATCTGGTGAAAAATCAGACGTTTTTAGCAGTTATTAGCAAAAGCACAGATATGTACACTTTCTATATGAACTTTTTTTTATTTTAAGACATTTTTGTAACCAGTTTCTTGGTAAATTATGATTGGTTTTATTTTAAAACTTGTTGCACGAGGCAAAAAATATAATTTGTAGAATGCACTACAAGCTCAAATACCTATTAAAATTTGTCCTCAGAGTAATTTCACATTCAGTCCAATATATAGAATATTCCTTTAATCTTTAATGTTTTTTTTTTTTTATTGCTTTATTCAGACATTTGTTATAGCCAAACTATGTTTTTTTTTGTATGTGTGTGTGTGTGTGTGTTTTGTTTTTTTTTTAATTATTGGACCTCTCGAATGCATCTTAAAATACTGATGCGTGTGGCTGCATATATTATACAAATAAACATTCTAAACACATACAAATAAATTCTATACATAAATAAAATTCATTCTCATTTGAATGGGTGACAAGGTTGCAGTTAACGGTTCGCTTATATTTAAATACATGTAGTAACAGTGTTGAATGGCTGAACTTCACAACCTTTTTGATATGAAATCAAATGATTTGTTAGGACATAGTTTTGTCTCTGCACTCCGGTCGATTGGCCCATGATTGGTTCCTCTCAGGTCACATTCCAGCTGGAGGATGTCTGTGCATTTCCGCTTTAGCGTACGCGGAAGCCCTGTCCAGTCAGAAACTCCACTCTGGTTGGCTGGACGGAGGGAAACCTCACAGGACAAGTGGCCCTTTCCCATGCAAGCTGCAGCCAATCAAAACAGAGGAAAACAACACATTCCCATCAGCCGCGAGCAGCGACACTGTGACCCCTGGAAAGTATGAGTAAATCCCCACATCAGGCCTTGAGTTGGATGCTAGTGTTGGGAAGAGGGTGGGTTTTTGATGGTGGCCAGCGTGGGTGATGGAATCATTTAGTGTGAGAGTATTGGTATCTGTTGATATCTTTATCTAATCCCCAATGTTTGCACAATTACTAAGACGGCTTTTATTGTTCAGTATTCCGTGCACTCTTGGATTGAACTCGTCGCCCTCGAAAGCTCTGGATTCATTAGTCATCCATTAAGTTCATTAAAACTTTATGAGTGTTTTCGACTTGGGTTTCATAAGCATGCTGCTACAACAAAAGTTTCATTCTTTACAGATCGGCAATTGTTCCTCTTTCTGACTTCAAAAGAAGTTGCATAAAATCAGTGTGGGATGGATGTACGAGCTGAGGGGGGCATTGGAAACTGAGGACTAACACAATGCTTAAACGTGAGACCTCTAGCCAGGCTGGACAGGAACAGATGTTTCTCATTACACATTGGCCGGCTCTGGGTTTGTTTGTGTTGTTTAAATGCCACAAAAGCAAATTCATCCTTTCTGAAAAAACCAAAAACAGCTGAAATTTAGCTGCTCTAAAATTCTGTAGGTTGGTTATATTTTGAAAGATCGTCACCGTAACTTCAAGGTCATTTAGGTGAGTGCCAATTTGTTTTTCCTTTGCTCGGTAGACATTAATGATGCTTTGAATTGTGTTCGAAGAGCTTTGGGCCATTTTCCCCTGTTTGACAAAAGCCCTATATAGAGTCTGCAGACAGTTAACAACCTTCCAGAAAGCTCTATAAATGATCTAACAACCACGTAAAGATCAAAAAATCTGCAAAAACTCAAAAGGTCCTCAAAAAATAACAGCATATTCACTAAATCTGATATAGTTAATAAATGCAAATGTAAATATAAAACACATTTTCTGAAGTAATAATGCCATTTTAGCTTGCTTCTACGAGTCCTTGAGCTGTTATTGTGTTTCAATCTTCAAGGAACTCCTAAACAAGAGTTTCGTATGGAAAGTGCAGTGCTGTACCGGGTGAGCTATCAAGCAAGTTTACTGCATCACAAAGGCTATGAATACAAACCCGATTTCTTTTCATCTCACGCAAAATACTAAATATGCTGTCGACGATAAAGGCACAGAGAAACAATATCATTGCAAATGACTTTCCAGCTGATGGTGACGGCCGAGAAGAATACCGTCGGTGTGCACGCTAATACCGTTATCTTTAGTTGTGATTCTTAGTGTGGACGAATGATGCAAATCACCCGCTACACTGTAGCATTGTGCAAGGAAAGTTTGTTTATTGTGGTTAGCGGAGTCACTTTGAGAAGCTTCTTCGTGTACGTGTGCGGTTGCGTGCGTGCATATTTGTTTGAGTGCCGTGATAGTGAGGCATTGCTACATCCTGCAATGGACTTCCTGTGGTAACGCAAACAGGACACGTTGTTCTGTCTTTAAGCAGTGGCTTGAATGACTCATACTCATGCAACCATGGAGGGATATCCCTGCTCTGGCCCTCCCACACACACACACACACACACACACACACACACACAACCCCAGCTAACCCAACCCAACCAAACCCAGACCTGCCCCGATGATTCAGTGCAAAGGCATGGAGCCCCCAGTGAGTGGTGGGTGTGTGCTCAAGTGTCTGTCTTGTTTCATTCAAAAGCACAGCTTTGTTTAGGGTTATTTGCAGTTGGCTTGGTCTCTCTTATGTAATCAAGCATTAATTCCAACAAATCAAGTTTTTATTCTCTGAATTTTTGGGTGAGAATGATATGCGCTGCTGCATTCATCTCTTTGTATCATTCTTGCTTATTATACACATGCTTTTAAACATACAAACATTTTGTGCGTTTGTCTTTTGTATATGTATAATATCTGTTAGTTTTTTAACTTTTAATCATATTATATCTCTTCACGTTTTCTTTAAAGACCTCTCTCATTCTCTCCAAGGCTACATTTATTTGATCAGAAAAGCAATAATATTGTGAAATATTATTACGATTCGAAACTTATATTTATTGCAAGGTATTTTTTAAATGTAATTTATTCCTGTAATGCGAAGCTGAATTTTTAAGCAGCCATTATCTGAATATTTAGTGTTTCAATGTTCTAGCTTTCAGTAGTTTAGAGTAAGGAATGAATGAATGAATATTTTTTTATGTAGTAAGGCTGCATTAAATTGATCAAAACAGACTTTACATAACTTGATATATAATTTTTAATATTTTTGTAATTATTGCACATTTTTTATAAGCAAATATCGCCCGTGTTTTTTGTCCACTACGTATTTACATACATTGCTCTAAATGATTTAAATCTGCTGACTATTTAGAAAGAAACCACTTCTTTTTCATGAATGATTAGTAGTTTGAAGTTCGCACTGGCAACAGTTATCAAATGCATATGACCATTATAATAAAGGCTGTGCCAACGTTTCTAACATATGCAGCTTCCTGGAAGGCCTGATAAATGACTCCTGCACAATTTTTCAAGGCTATTAACTTGAGTGCCTTTTTATTCGGTCTCATTGCTTTTTAAACAGCCATAGGAAGTCACAAGGAGGTTTCTAAAATCCAAACGTCTCACAAAGGTACTTAAATACTGCATTTTTAACTTTCTGTAAATTGCTGGCAAAAGAGAGCGAGGCCGAGGCACGGTGATGAGAGTCTACAGATCGTTAAATCTGAGCCTAAATGAGAGCTTTCCTTTTCTCTTACTGTGCTGTGACAGACGCTTTTCTAACTGATTTTCTTTAGCGATGAAAGAGAAGTGAATGTGACAGTGTGGTCTGGCACTGCAGGGCCTCTGTGTGTGCGTGTGTGTGTGTGTGTGTGTGTGTGTGAAGACAGCAAATAGATTGTCTGCAAAGCGCTGTGATCATCTGGAGTCAGGGCCACTGCCGTATCCATGGAGATAAACTCAAAGAGACACACACAAACTTTTTCTGATACACAGTTTCCTATGAACTGTGTGACTTCAGTCAGAAGAATTACTTGGAAGTGAAATATTTTGTTTTGTGATTACAGCTATGATACATGCATATATATATAGTCATGCAAAACTATCCTAGGGTGTTGTGGGTGGCTGTTTTCAGTTATTTTTGGTTTGGTGGTTTCCAGGGCAATGCTGTTCGGTCATTGATTGTAATCAGTATATTGCTTTGTTTTTATATCCTTGAATATTGTTAAGATGTTAACAGTCAGTACAGAAGGAGTACAGATTACTTAACTTCTGTGAGCAACAATAATATTTGTTAGCCAGTATTGTCTAGACTGTTATGTTGATTACTTGCATTTCGTTGGAACTAACATACATGAACTTTTTGGTCATTTATTGCTGCAATAACTATTGAAATAGATTTATTAAATCTAAATAATAATAAAAAAGAATAACCAAAATTTCCACAAAAAAAAAGTTAATAAATAATAAAACGAGGGGTCAAAATAAAGTAAATTACACTTAAATAGTAATAATAATAGTAATTATAATAATAAAACATTTAAAATCACACTGCACAATTACCAAAACTTAAACTTAAATAAAGAAATATGTAAACAATAAATAATTAACCAAGGGAATAATAAACCTAAACAACAACAACAATAATAATAATAACAATAATAATAATGAAACTTTCAAAATTACAATGCAAAACTACCAAACTTAAATAAAATGTTAATAAATAAATAAGAAACAAAGGGTAAAAAAATACAAAATAAACCTGAACAACAACAACAACAATAATAATAATAATAATAATAATAATAAAGAACAACCAAAACTTCAACTAAAAAAATAAAAGTAAATAAATAAAGAAACGAGGGCGTCAAAATAAATTAAACATAAATAATAATAATAATAATAATAATAATAATAAAAACTTTCAAAAACGAGGGACAATTATGTAAAATAAATTAAACCTAAACTTACAAAAGCATAAATGCAAAACAATAAATAAATAATAAACCAATAGGGGAAAATTAATACTGCAGTATAGAGCTATAGTAGTATATATGGAATATATATATATATATATATATATATATATATATATATATATATATATATATATATATATATATATAAACAGTGCTGGTTCTTAAAAAGAAAGAAAGAAAATGAAGTAAAGGTAATTACACAAGATGAGGAAGTCCTGCTTGTTTAAACAACAGACAATTATTTGCTTTGACAGAGTTGCCATGGTGATTTCAGCACGCTGCTACGCCGTCTGTTTTGTCCCTTTCTTTTTTTTGAATCACCAAAGCAGTGTACGAGAGTATGAGCAGCGGCAGACGAGTGTGAGCAAAGCTTTCCACAGCGCTGCCCGCTCACACACACACACACACACACACACACACACACGTGCGTTCCTTCCTCAGACTTTATAAATAGACATCAGTGAATGAGACTGTCATTTCTGGATGGGTGTTTTGTAATAAACACACATCACCATGGAGACCTTTTGTGTTTTCGCCGCTCTGATGGACGATTACAGCAACGGAGGGGAAATCTCGGGATTCCCTTTCACAGTACCGCAGTCACATGCTCTGAGGTTTCCCTGCAACGGGCGTCATGTTTATGAAATCATCCAGTTTGCAGTTAAATGCTAAATAGCAGCGCTAGAAACAGCCCGCTGCCAAAAATCTGCTAAACTCGCAGCCCTTCAGGAGCGGCGGTGAACATGCGATTTGAATTTGAAGCCGGAATACATAATTTGTTATGATACGGGCCTTTGGTTCACAGTCGGCCCAGAATCAGTCCAAGTTTTGCTGTTGAAAGGGATTTCAAGCGGCGCTGTACTTCCCCGGTCACACTTCAGTTATTTGTCTCAAGGCATTGGTCCAACATGGCAGATGGCCACGGAATGGCAGACATGAGTGGAGGAACGGGACTGTGGAAGAAAGGAAGAGAGAGAGAGAGTGGAAGGAACAGACAGACGTCTGAATCTCACACTTCATTTCTGTGAGGCTGCTGAACTGGATCATTATCAACATGGCATTCTGTACTCCATCTTCAGTCGATAGCGTTACACTTAAACAGCCTCAGAAATTTCATTTAGGTTCCAAATAATACAGTAAAAATTCAATGTATTATGTATGTATGTATGTATATATATATATATATATATATATATATATATATATATATATATATATATATATATATATATATATATATATATATATATTCACACATACATTCATACATGCATATATATATATATATATATATATATATATAATATCAGTCATATGATTATAAAAAAAATGTGTGCATTTACATACGCCTAATACATATACATAGTACATATTATGTAATTAAAACACTTATAAATCGCAATTAATCATTTGACAGCACAAATTATATTGCATTGCATGTTATTGCATAGTTTTTATTGTATTATATTATTTTATGTGATATTTTATTCAACGCTGATTATGTAATCTGGATTACTAGTAGCTGGATTATATTACATGCCTAATCAGATTACAGTTACAAAAATGTCCATAATCATATTAGAGTTATTATTGTAAGGATTGCAAGTCCTTCTGAGATTTAAAATTAGTATTTCGATCATTTAACACATTTGTTATTTCAGATGTGGGGCGCGTAAGTATTTTATTTGTCTTAATTAAAATGCTTTAATTTGACCATTTTACTTTTTTCAATTAATGATTAACTAAGTATTTTTTTTATTGATTAATTGATTGATTTACTTACGTATTTATTTCAACAATAACCCCATTTATATAATCTACCACCAGAATTCAGTCATTTATAATACATTTCTAATCTACCCAGCAATTACATTATATTATATATTATATTATATTATATTAAGTAATTTGGCTCATGCACTATTCCATATCTACGCGCAGGATATGTTTATTCTTACAAATTGTGTACAAAATTGTATTTTCTTGTCAAATGTTCCAAAACAATTATCTATATTTTACACACAACATACAGTCTATAAAATATGTTTTTTTGTAATAAGCACACAAACTGGCATCTAAACAGCTACACAGTTCCACACTTACTATAAATAGGTGCTCGTTTGTGTAATTACACCTCAAAGTTAAGTGCTTTATTCATTTTATGGAAAAGAGCGACTTGGACTTGCTGCAAAACGTCATTTTTGTTCCACGGAAGAGTACAAATCAGTTTGTTTCGTAATGACATAGGAGTGAATAAACGATGACAGCGTCAGAATTATGAGGCAAACCGCTCCTTTGAGGGGGTTTCGTGAAGTCAGCATATCAAACGTCACTCAAACCAAGACAGTCTTCTATTTTTAATAGAAACACCGGTCCAAGATGGAAAATCCCTCATGTTTGGCCTGTAAACAGGCCCGGCGTTAGTGACATCATTTCTGCCTGGAAGAAAACGTACAGAGCCAGAGACCCACGGATGAACCCTCAGAAAAAATGAAATAAAACCATTTACCAACCCCTAGCCGTGCACACTGAAATAAACGCGAAGATTTGAAGCGAAATGCGCCGTCTTTGTTTAAAGCTTTCCGAGAATAAAACGTCTGGGGTGCACCTGTGTCGCCTTAAAATGCTGCCTAGATAGGCGGGTCGGTAGGCTTTCGAAACGGAGCCGGGGTCTTGTCTGTTCGTTTATCTAGAAGCGTGTGAATGAAAGCGTCCTCGGTGAAGGAACTCCAAATATTCTGTGCATTTGTTCTGAAGATAAGACGGAGGCTGGGGGTTGGGGGCGGACGCGGGTGGGATCAGCAAGAAATTGAATCACCACAGCAACTTTAATAATATCTATTTTGCAGCTCACATATGAAAGGAAATGAGTTTCAAAGGTGAGGTCATGCTTCAACTGTCACTTATATTTGATAGCTTCCACACATCAGAGACACGAACGCTACTTCATACACTAAAGAGAGGCGCGTTAATGCGTTCTGTACCCTACCTCACGCGCAATGTAAATTCTTTATTGCTTTTGCCCGAGAGCAACGCGGAAATACAATTAAACACGTATTTATATATTTATTTTTTCACCGGCCACAAAGGAAATCTATAGTCTTCCTATTGGTTTGGAATTGGATATATGTAAACGGAATTGCTTCTCGTTGGTGGAACAGTTCTAGATGCTCGGAGCAGTTGCTGATTGCGTATAAGGAACGTCCGTGTCGTATTCAACCCCAAAACTAAAAAGAAAAAACAGAGGGAGAAATATTTCTCTTTTTTCCTCTCTCTCTCTCTCTGCATCGTAACGTTATGTTCATGGAATATTTTCCGAACACATAATAATCATAACACATAAGCTTAAATGTTCCTTTCTCTTGATTTTTGGACGAAACGTGATTCAAATAATTTTCGGGGGGCCTTTCGAGACAATTATTTAACATGCACCCCCCAACCCCCCCAAAAAAAAAATTTAATTATTATTTTTATAATGGCCCTCAATACTACATAACCGTAAAATATGTGCTTGTGGGAGGGGAAATGAAAGACATTTTTTTCATATATATATATATATATATATATATATATTAGTAGTAGTAGTAATAATAGTATTATCCGGGAATAATATAATATAGATATAATATAATATATTAATATAATATAATGTTAAGACTTATATATAATGGTAACATTAATAATATCCTACAAAGCTTAAACTGTCTTTTTTTAAGTTAAATACTGAACTCTTATCACATAAATCCCTCCAAGTTTTACCAAATCCTAAAAAATCTCTGCAAAGATATCTCTGTCTGCTGTACAACACTCAATTTGACTACATTTAAATTCACTGAATTAATAATGGGCCAATGATTTTGATCTATTTGTAGATGTTGAATAATTTAATACAAGACGTAGCTTTAGGGATCAAGTTTCCTCATTTAAAAAAAAAAAAACACACCAGTGGTTACAAAAAAAGGCAACAAAAAAAAAAAAAAAAGGCTGTGCTTTGCAGAACACACAAACACCCTCATTGCATATTTGTGGTAGTTTGCGCTCCCGGCACATTTTTGTAAGTTTAAGAGGGCTGCTGTAGGCTTCAGTCAGCAGTAAATGACAGACTCTAAGCCTCTGCGCTCTGCTGCGTGACACCTCCTGCGTTCCTCCTAATGGCCAGGTAGGCTCTTACAGGCCATTTTTCCAATGTACTACACAGTGTGACCCCGTAAAGGCTAAAGATATCCGGCGGCTTGTGTTTTGAATGCGGTATAACTACCGTTTTTTTTGCGGCCTCCTGCCGATGATCAGAGAGTCAAATGCGCTGCTCAGTTTTAGTGTTTCCTTTTTCTCTCTAAACTATAAAAAACGCAAACAAGCTCCTCTGGAAGTCTCTATTCCAGGATGCCTTTTTAAAAAAAAAGCATGTTGTGAGCCGTATGAATCTAAAAACTGGGACTTATTTGTCAAACATACCCAGAACAAGAGAAAGAGAGCGAGATCTGGCGCTTGAGAGAATAGGAGTCAAACTGAGAGCTACAGGAATAACATTCAGGATTGTTTGCACTCTCTGATGAGAGGCCCAGGTCTCCAGAGCAGTCGAAAGGAGGGGTCGGTCCATGCGGTTTTCTGCCCTTGATCTGGCGTGTGTTGTCTACAAACATGCCGGAAGCTGGCAGAACTTGTCCTCTGGTCACGATGTCCTGGAATGTGCAGGATTTGCGTGGCGTGGCTTTGTTTCTAGGAACTTGAGAGTCATCACAGGAACTCCTGCAAGCTTGCAGTGTTCAGTAAGGTGTATAAGATTGTCAGGATTAACTGTAAACCGTCTGTGACATTTATATTCACTCTCACATATAGAAACAAAGGGAAAATGATTTGCTTCTAAGGATTCTTGCTGCTCGTGCTGCTCGTTCAAACCGATGGGGCACAAATACAAGCATAACTGGAGTCGTCTGAAACGCAATCAGTGGTCTTCGGTCACCAAAACCAGCTCAAATAAAGACAGACAGCGAAAAGAATCTGTCTACATCAGTCCTTAGGTTTAAACCCTAGCATGGTTTCTCCTTTGACCTTTGGGAGCATGACCTTCACCCCAACACTGACAAACCTCTCCACAGGAGGTACGAGACAGTAACATGACAAAACACATGCGCTCAATCTGTCCGAGCGAGGCACCCTCACAAGGGACACATAATGGAATTTTACATTCATCTGCTGCTTCTTATTACAATTCTCCACTTTGGAAAGTGTCAGATATCGTACGTGAAACAACCCACATTTAATGCGATTGTAAATTTGCTCGCATTAGTAGATATTACAATTACAGCATATCCTATTACTCATTTAGCAGATGTCTTGACATGCGATTCAACTATGGGTGGAGTCAACATTTCACTCCCTTGACGCTTCGTATTCTCTAATATAATGCTACAAACCCTTTTATTCCGAAATGTGGCAGTGAGGGAGATGAGTTGATGTCAGGAGGTTATGAAGAACAGACCTCAAAATCTGGTTTAGATAGTCTTCATTAGACAGACCGTCCCCACCCACAGTGCACCGCTGTCCAAACAAACGCCTCGGGCTCCCACTACGCCAAAGGCAAGACGTGTGCTTTCAATCCCATTTGTTTGGCTAACAATGGTTTTATCAACATTGTCATGTCAATAACTTCACACCGCCTTGTTTTTTTTAAATCAATTGTCTTGACTCTAAACTTCAATCCTGATAGTTAACATATTTTTCACCTCGCATCAGTGCGGTTTTGGAAAGACGACTTTATAGCTGTAACTTTTCAAACTGTAAGCTAATAGCAACTAAAATAATGCTATTAAAAGGGAAAATGTCTCACTACTTCAGTGTTATCTTACTGTACATCTCCTTTTTGTCGATAACATCTTATTATGGGATAAAATATAGCAATATGAAAGTGTAAAAAAATATAGCAATGCAAAGTGGCAGAGTGATATAGTTTTATATCGGCACAGCTGTGATTCGCGTATTTTCAAATAGACGTTACCTTAATGAAGCCTAAACAAGTACATTCTCGTCTAAAACACTCTCAAAATTACATTCCAAGGCAAAAAAACCAACATGGTCTCGCCTCAACTTTAGCGTCATTTTTCAACATGCAGGGTCCTCCGTTGCTTTAAATAAGAAACCCTTGACAGTCAGTTGACTCATCAGTATGCCGACGCAAGATACTGGGAATTTTATTGTCATGATTAAATTATATATGGAGTAATGATATTGCCATTATTGCATATGTGTTGGGGTTTGATTTTTTAATGTGAAATGTCATAACAGTTTTATTTATATTACATTATATACATGCAACCCAACTCTAGTGGGTAGATTTAGGTATATATATATATATATATATATATATATATATATATATATATATATATATATATATATATATGTATATATATTAGAAATGCAAGCGATTCATTAAAATAAGACAAGCAATTGAAAACAACAGACGGTCTTCACATCGAAAAAAATTTAATGAGTTGGTGTGAAGCCGTGTTGCAAAAACAGTACTTTTAATAAAACTATAGTAAATTTACCGTGACACTCGTTGTGTTAATAAAGCAGATTGGTGGTGAAACGGTTGGATTTCTGTTAACTCTGGAATATCACACGCTTCTCGGCCAAATCAGATTCGAGGACCAGAAAGAATTGCTAATAATAAATGTATTTAGAGATGTGGCACATCTGGTTTTGTTGCAACATTTTATTGAGTTACATTGCTAGTGATTGGTAAGAAAGTAGATTGTTATATAAGCTAATGCTAGCTACAATAAAGCTATTTCAAATAACAGTGTCATACAATGGAATGAATTGGAGACAAAAATATTTCACTTTGTCACAAATAGAATTCTGTCACGCTACACATCAGTAAAAAGCTACTAGATTTTACAGCAACCCAACTGCCGTCAAGTCAAGCTGAAAGCGTTGAAAATGTCACTTTCTCAAGCTATGTCTTACTGTACTGAATAATATATGTAATTAGAGACACATTTACTAATTAAAAAAATCTTTTGCTGGAAATTATTATTGTTGATAGTTATTCTCAAAACTACAGCAGTTCCACACTTTCCATTATTCACTGCAGTAATAAAAAAAGCCAAACTTCTGCAAAAGCACTCGGGTGCATTTTGATGTTGACAAGGACACGGACTAGTGATGACAAATGTCAAAATGTTCTCGAAAGCAAGAAAGAAGAAAGAGAAGTAACATTCAGTTCATCGCAAAGTAACTGGGAAACTGTGAACGCCATTGTTTGAACCTGTCAGTATGTTACGTAATAGTCTTTGACCTAGATTGCGGCTCTCTGGAGTCTGTACTTTTCCACTGCTCTTCTGCGCCCTGGGCAGCCTGTTGAGCTCTAGAGTAAGGTGAGCTTCTTGCCCGTAGGAATGATAAAACTTCAGTGCAAAATGCTGACACATAAAAGTTGAAGATATGACTTATTACGGGCAAACACAAGCCACAAAGAATGGATCTTGAGTATCTCTCAATCTGCTCTGCATCAACCGATTATGATGGATTGGCCCTCGGGCAGAAATGTAATTAGCACGTCAGAATGGGGAAGAATGGAGCTGCAGAACAGAGTTTCTCAACATTTCTCGCCCCCCTGCAGCCCCCATCAGTGGCCATTAATTGAAAAAAAAAAAAAAAAAAAACAAATATGTTTGAGTTTAAAGCTAAATTAATCAATGCTGTGGGTTACCATAAAAAGAAACAAAATGCTCAACTGCATTTAGATTAACTCTTTGGGCGTCTTTATTTTTGGGCAGTTCTTTGTACCTTTACAGTCAAAAGTGACTGAAGCCTTGAAATGTATGTTGTTTTTTCCCCATGAAAATCAATCTTGTTGTTCAATAATTTGATTATTATTTAGAATTTGGAGAGGATTTTATGTTACTATGCAATATTTATACGGTTTTATTAATTTAATTAAATTTTCTTTTTCAGTCACTTTTGTCCACAAAGGTACCAAGTTATGTACCTTTAATATATATGTCTTTGCCTTTATATATCTGAATCATGTCCGTGTTTTTTTTTTTTTTTTTTTTTTTTTTTTTGTAGGATCACATAGTTAATACAACCAATTAACCAAGTTATTTTTCAACCCTTTAACCCTTTAACATATCCAAATCCCACTATTATTTTGTGCGTGTGTATTTAAGAGTTTTACACATTTTCAGTCAAAAGTGACCAGAGAGGCTGAGAGTGTTCAGCAAAGAAAACCCATCTTTTTTGGGTTGTGAAGCACACACATACTCCTGGTCGTGTAATGGGAACTGCTAAAATAACTGTTTGGTTTGCTTGTATTGATTAGCCCATCAGACTGGTTTCGATCACTCAACAGTGTTATAATACATAAGGGCAGACAGAGTAAGTCTTGAATCCTAGACCGTATTTTCATGATTTCAGTCTTGAACGTTTGAACCTGGTTTTGCCTCTGACTGAGACCAAGTCTGGTCTCCAGAACAGCAACAATGTGGATGCGTCTTGTGATCTGTGCTGACTCTCGCATATGATCCATTCTGTGCAGCTGTCTTTCTGGACCAGAGCACACTGTGTTATATGTGTCTGAATCATTCAGGCCCTCTTTGGGTCTCTGTGTTAACTTTGATTCGACCGTCTTCTGGTCTCAGTCTCGTCTTTGACTTAAATGAGCTAGAACAACTGAAAACCAGTTCGACCATACTGGGAAACCAGTTTGACTAGATTAAACCAGCTAAGGACGTATAACCATCTACGGTTGGTTATGACTGGTCTTTTTTAGCTGGGAAAGAAACACAAATATTACTACCTCCTTATAAATCACAAGTGAACAGCAATACTTTCGGAGTCATTCATCATTCTCTTAAAGGGTGCTTGCTCTTTGTAAGGCACTGAGGTTATGGGGTCATGGGGTGAGTAATGCAGCCAGATCTTTTGCTCCCTTGAGGCAGATTCCAGACATCCCTTGAGGAAACCAGAGAGAGTGAATGGGGTGAGAAACATAGGGGAGCCTCTTTTACTCTTTTGTTCCATCCCTGACCTTCTTGTGTCCAACCTGCTGGTATTGACCGTGTTGGGAATGCTTACGTACATACAGACGCGCTATGCCCATTTGTCTTGCGTTGAGTGACGGCTCACTTCCTCATCATGGCTTTTAATCCAGGCTCACTGTACGGTTGCAGCTGTTTTTCACGGTGAAGAAGCTCCATGTCACGTCCTACCTGGTTCCTCAGCACCATTTCTCACCTGCCAATATTTCTAATCAAGGTTTGTGGATGAATGAGGTCTTTGATGTTGACCTTGTTCCGGGGTTGATGGTGTCTCAGAATTGGTTTAGATTTTAAAGAATATGACGCCTAAGGGTCCTTAACAGGATTTTTCAATCATTTACTCTGCCTCAAGTCGTTCCAAATCCGTATGACTTGCTTTCTTCAGCAGGAAGAAAAAAATATGATATTTTGAAGAAGACAGGGTCCAAAACACTTTCGTTCTTTCTTATTTGGTATAAAAATAGGAATTAAGAAAGGGTGTCTGCAATTGGCATTTTTAGGTGAACCTATTTATCTATTTATGTCTTGAAAATCTTGTATGTAATGTGTATATTTGAGTCAATGGAATGTGAACACATTTTCCTGGAAACGTACCTTTTGTGTTGATTTTACAGGTTTTGACAGTCTTTTATATACTTTTCAAGAAAAGTTTTAAATGTAAATACTCTAAAAATGTCAGGTGGTGTATTAAACAAAAATAACCTTCTTTAAATACATGTCAGTGTACACATCTTAATCATTATTTGTTAAGTTGTTAAAGATGTTGACCTTTATCTGGAGTTGATGGTGTCCCAAAACTAGTTTAGATGTTGAGAAATATGTGGCGCCTAAACAGGACAGTTCAGTCATTTACTCTTCCTGAGGTTTGTATTAGACTGGGTCCAAAACCTTTATATCCCAGAATGAAAGTCTAGAATTTTCATTTTAGGTGAATTATGCCTTTAACTTTTGTAAATTGCATTTGTATATTTGTGTCAATGGCCTTTTTCCCAAAAATGTACTCACAGGTATTTCACAGGTTTTGCAAAAATTGTATACCGTTTTCCATTCAGTGACTCTAAATATGTCAAATGGAGTAACCATCTAATTAAATGTAATAACCTATTAATTAATCACTGAATACGCATGCGTGTACACATCTTTTTTAATTTTTTTCGTTAAAGGTAAAAATCCATAAACGACAGGTTTATGGAAGCTGCACCACTTGACATTTTACAACCTGAAGTAACCTTGCCTTTTCTTGATATGATTTTCTTATTTTCAAATGTTTATATATTTGTCTAATGTTAGGCCAGCGCAGTTTGTGGGAATATAAATACATTTTTCAAAGCGACTTTGCAATGTCAAGCTATTTGGCAAATGTGTCGGCTCACTCCTTATTGCAAATTCTGGATCCTGAGGCAAAACCTGTTGAGAACATCCGGACTAAATCTCGCTTTGCACAAATCAAGTCAAGCACCTAAAAAGTTACCGTGCAGACTTAAACCAAATGCGTATAAATATCGGAAGCTCTTTAATTCTTGAGGGGTGTTTCGCAGGTTCTCTCTGATCTATAATGATTAGCTGAGTGGGGCTTTTCCCCTGCTGGTAGGGTCATCGCTCTGATCAAAACCTTCTTGTAGAGCACACACTCAGTCAGCGGGACTGCGGACATTCTGCATAATCAGCATTTCAAAGCAGCGCTGTCAGTATCTCTCTAAAGCTGAAGCGCATGGCTTTCATTTGTCTGGGCCACACAGGGTCAACGTGAAGACTGCCTGCAGATGACATCACCTTTGCCAAGGGGGTTCCTGCTAGAGGAGGTTCTCTATGAGTTGACAGGGTAAGAAATATGACCTCAAAGCTTCCCAATAGGCATCTGGATATCGGTAAGTGTCGCAATAAAAGCAGTTCCTGAGAAGGCACGGTGACTCCACCAGACTTATTTAGAATGGAGATATTCCACTGAGAAATTTCATCAGCATTAGGGCTCAGCTGCCAAGCTATTTCAGACCATCCGTGGAGCTATTTCACTAGAAATTGCACTGGATGTATAATTTAGTCGGTCCCAGTAATGTGGACCTGCTATTAACTTGGGCTGCTAAGAGAACACCATGAAAGGAATTGCCTCTCGTTTCTAACTCATCGTGATCCATTGTTCCCCCCTGCATTCGGTGCCATATGTAAAACAATCCAGTCCTTTTACTAATTTATTTTTATATGCTTTCAATATCAATAAATGTTTAATGGAAATCTGTACAGTCACAGTAGAGTGATTTTAATGGGCGGAATCTCTTTAGGATGTTATTAAAATAGTAGATCACTTCAGCATGGGAGAACTCAGCCTTCCTATATTATTGTACATAATACTTTGTAAAGTCATAATTTGCTTATGGCCAGAAGGATAAGACTTGGTTCGATGCTGTTATGGCGTGGATGATTAATCTCAAACTCAGCTTTTCCACTTTATTTTGTTGTTTTACGTAACATCTACTCAGTCTCATTCTGGCACTTTTCATGAATACACAGTCTCTGTGGCGCCTGATGATTTGTTGAAGCACACTGTCGTATTTTATGTTGTGAGAACTATTAAATAAGTTGGATACCCAATAGAAAAGTGAAATAATCGGTTTAATTAATAATTGTAGGACAAAGTGTTTTTAATTGTTAACTGTAACATATTTATTAGTAGCTACAAACCAACAGGTCTCTGTGAAAAACAGCTCAATTTAGGCCAAACAAACAAATATTTATGTATGTAATTTATTTAATTAATTGTTGAAAACTGCATATATTTCTTGAATTCAGTAACAGGGATGCAAACACGGCAAACCTCATAGAAAATGAATAGGAAATAGAGCGTCTCATATAATATTTATTTCGACCTCCCAAGGTTGACGTTTAAAACTTGCTAAAGGTTAACTGCCTACTTTTGCACCTTTTGTTTTGAGCACTATTCTGTACCCTATTCCTAGAAGCGCCGTAATTAGCATTATGCAATAAACAAACAGCACAAAAAATGGTACAGTGATTCCGACAAAATTCATTTCCCTCGTTTCATCACTGTGCATTTATTTATTTGTTTATTTTCCAGTATTTCGGAGAAAATGCCAAAACTGGCATCGCACGCTCTCATCATCCAGACTTCGCTTCCTTATTAGGTGGCAGGAGTGTAATTAAGATGTTTGGATCTTTCAGAGGAAACCCTTACTCCACCGGCATTGTCAAATAGATGGCTTGTAAATAATAGATAGCGCTGGCTGTATAGACTCTGGCTTATATGGTCCCATCAAGGCATATAAGAGAGAGAAAGATGAAAGCGATTTTCACCACACATGCACAGTCCTGGATTCATTGACTTTGAGTTGTCATTTGATCTGAAAGTAAGGAGATGATTTTGACATCTGCTGCTGATCAAAGCATTGGTTGGTGAATTGTTTGCCTTGTAGTTCTCCATGTGGCATCCCCATCTAAACAGGTATTCCACACTGTACCTGCTATTATCATTAGTGAAGGTTAAAACTGTTCCCAATACACTCCACGCATTCAAAACCTATAATCATATGCAAGTACTGCAGTGCTTCACGACCAAACATACATAATCATTGTTTCTCAGCTTTGCTTCCAAGTCGACATTAAATCAAAACTTATTCAGACCTTGTTCTTTCTAACCTTTGCCAGAATTTGATATTTGCTAGGCCAGATCTTATTTTGACTAGCAGCTAAATACCTATTTGTACAATATGTTAAGTACTTTTATGGTAATACAGATTTAAATATATATATATATATATATATATATATATATATATATATATATATATATATATATATATTGCCAAAAATATATATATGTAATGACACTGTAGTGAAAATGTGTAATGTAATAAAAAAATTCAATAAAAATAAATGCATATTAAATCCTACTATATTATATATAGACATTTTATATTAATAATTATACTTTTTGTTATAACAATACTGATATTATGTTATGTTATTGCTTTAAATTAGAAAAACATTTAATAGACACTATAAACAGCAGCTGTATAATATATATATATATATATATATATATATATATATATATATATATATATATATATATATATATATATATATATATATATATATATTTTTTTTTTTTTTTTTTTTTTTTAATAGAATTTATAAGATATGAACCCATCTGCATCTGACATGCATTTGGGTATATATACAAAAATGTTCAGATTTGGGATGAATGCATTTACACTGCAATTATACTTTCGTAAATAACTGTATGAGATTAATGGGTCTTAAATGAGCATTAATGATTCGAAAATAATGTAAAAAAAATAACATTGAAACACAAAGTGATTTTACATATTTTCCTGTGAATATTTATTCATTCATTAGCTTGAATTGTGTGTTAGCTCTTCCAAAGAACAATAAACGTTTTCACCAATTCGTTGATATTCGCGCGAGCTAATCTAAATTCTCCTTGCTTCACCAAGACGAAGCTGCATTGACAACAAATAAGCGCATTTATTCGTCATAAGTCTCTTTTCCGTCCAAAATGCGCAGGCCAAGTTTGGCACGCCACACTATCAACATTTGATATACGAGCAAACTTGGTATTTACCATCTAAATTGCTTCTCCACAATGCTCAGATGATGACAGTGATTAATCCGCTAAAGAAGCGAATCTTCCTCCTTCAGTATGCTTCCACGTTTTCAGCCACCCATCTAAGACTTAAAGGCAACATTTGTATTCCCCGTGAGCGGTTCCTCCGCCTATTTGACGATATTACCTCCGAGAGCGAAGCCGTCCGGACAGCCGCTCGTGCTGTGTGGGCTCCGCTTTTAATGTCATATATTTCTCTCCCTATCTTCTCATCATTAGGCAATTTAATAAATGTGGTGTGAGCACACTAATGTTCGATCATACATCAGAGGCAGCTGACCCAGGGTCAGTACGCCGGACAGCGTCCAGGACCCCCCCCTCCCCACACACCACATCTCTCTATTCCTCTGTTTCTTTTTCCCTTAGGTGAGCACATTTTCATAGCCTCTCTCCTGGACATTTTATGTAGTTTGTACAAAGGCTGCTCCAAGTATAAAGGTCGTCTGGCAGAATATCCATCAGACCTTTGCCAAAACTCAGCAGGAGTTTGTCCTACCGGAGAGCCGTGTGTGTTTTACTTTTTATTCGTTTGATTTATTTGTCCGGGATAGAGATGTAGCGGCTCGAGGATGTGTATTAGACATTTTTGTGTGTCGAAAAACCTGAAATCTTCGGCATTCCGCTAATATCCCAAAGGTCCCCGTGATGGGCCAGCTGTTTTTTAAAAGAATGGTCTATAGAGAAAAATGAACATTTGATGAAATGAAGTTATCCCAAATGTTTTTTTCTTGCTTTCTTTTTTTTTGAAGAATGATAATGCTGCTCTTTTCCATACAGGAACACATGATTTGAAATGTTTTATTTCTGCCATTGAGTCAATTGTGACTTTTTATCTCACAATTTTGGCATAACCGGCTTTCCGTAACGACACCATTTGACTTGCTACAGGCCGTGACAACATCATGACTAATTTTACGAAGCTTTAAATCAGGGTTATATATTCTATGCAATATCGCTTGTGATTTAACCATTACGACTTTTGGCATTTCTTCATAGTTCTTTTTCAGTAATTCTTCAAAACCTCTCTTGCACAGACAAAAAATGGTAGAGAAGTCGCTTTTGAGTAAAACGATTCCCTCGAAGGCTCCGGAGAAAGCTCAGACGTTTGATTGTTGGTTAATGTATTGTATTTTTTTTAATTTTTACTGTACATGCATCTCTGAAACTCACCGGTTGCCTATACTGATGATATTTTGCAGCCAAAAAATAAAAATGACTTGTCTTTAACAAAGGTAACTTCAATAACGTTCCACTTTCCATTATACATTAACAGACATTTTAATTTAAAATACGGATAAAAAAAAAAAAAGCCGCTATGTGTCAGCTAGCCAAAAATAGGCACGTGTTTGTCAGTGTGTGTGAGTGATCGTTCCACCTCTCTGCACTTGATTTATGGGAAAAGTAAAACACTCGTACATATCCATTCACACACACACACACACACACACACGCACGCGCGCGCACGGAGGTATTCTAGCACTCGGTTGGATGTGTCTCAGCTGTCTAGCGCTGAACATGTCCTACTGCCTTTTCATGATCAGTCACCAAGTCAGAGGAGACGCTGCGTGCATGTGTGTTCGTCTGCGTCTTCACCCTCGTGCGTCTGTCGTGATTGTCTAAGGACTGGAACAAGGCAAGCAAATCAAAGAGACACGGTCTGCTACATCGCAGAGTACAAGTGCCCACATTATGGGGCGAGCTTAAATGTGTCCGAGAAAGAGCTTCAGATGAAAGACAGCACTATTTCAGTGAGAGAGAGAGAGAGAGAGAGAAGGGAAAAAACAGAGGCAATGAAGAAAGGATATGACAAGCTGCTCAAAAAAGCTGTTCGGAAAGCACAAAGCCACCTCAGTGTCTGGTGCATCTCCAACTCGACAGCAGATAGAGACAGACAGAAGCAGAAATTATTTGCATATACGGATAAGGGTGTTTATTTACTGATATAAAGTGCAGTGGGAATAGAGGAAAAAATATATTTATGGTATATATTTTATTCCTATATTCTACATACGTATAAAGCGCTAAGGCAGAGTTTATTATTTGGCGTTTTAGTGAGAAAATAAAATCAAGCAGAACTGTATTCCCGGGGGTCCTATAGCCTTGTGATACACTGCGTACAGTTTATATTTTCTCGCTTTCGCTCTGTTTCTCTTTTTAATGTATTTGGCACCACACAAGAGACAGGAACAAATCTAGCAGTCCGTGCGCGTTTGTAACAAGTAACTTTTAGTTCAAAAAAACACATATTTTCAGCGACCGTGCCAGTAGTACACAGAGTAATGTGTAAAGTTGTTTAGACGAAAAACACAAACACGGGCGGTTTTTAGCCAAATAGGCCTTGAGAGCTGACATCATGTTCATTATTCTTCCGAGCTTTGAGAAATGTCTGGAAATTCTGCTCCTCTTTTTCCAGTCCTGGAATCACATGCTCATGAGCAAAACATCTGCTTTCCTTTACAAGTGGAGTAAAAACCATGCACGTTTTCATATTTTCGCGGTTATCGAGGAAAGTGAATTTAGGAATGATTTGCATTATAATCGTGATACGTGTTAGCGTAACAAAATTAAAGTAAAAAAATAGTCATAAGGACAAAACTGCATTTTTAATAATAAAAATCTAATATTAAATATATATATATGTATATATATTTATTTATTTATTTTTTAGTTTAATGGCCTGTACATTTTATTTTGTGTTATGCTTCCTGATGGCCATAAAAGGAAGTCACTGCATGGAGCGTCACGGTAAAGAGAGGTGTGTGAATGTTGTCACGAGCTAACGAGTCCTCGTATACCCTGCTTGAAACGCTGCCAAACTAGCATGTAGTAAATTCCTGGGTGTCGCGTGTTGATTTACAGGTAATATTGTGTTCGCAGCCAATTTCCCTCAGTCTGCTAAAGTTTGAGTCCCTCTCAATACTCTATGAATCCATTCTTGGCTTCAATCCCTTGCCGGCTAATCTTAGATTACTCCTTTGCAAATTTACTCTGAATCCACCTCAGGCTGGGTGATTTATGGTTGTTATTACCCATTTTATCCTATGTGTGCTAAAGCTCAGTGCTTGCAAAAGCTGTTAATTGCTTAATTCTGGAGATAAGACAGTGAGCATGACTGGAGTCGCCAATCATTCACTAGTGAAGACATTTTTTAGCGCTGCTGCAAAGGCAGGTCTTGCACCAAATTTGGTGCGTAATGTATGCTACAGACCATGTATGCTACAGACATGATTGATTGTGCTTTTACTTAAGATAACAGACTTATTTCCACCTAGCGGAAAATGTCACCCAGAACAGGCCAAAAACTAAATAGCAACTCTCTGTAAACTAACAGGAGCACCCTTAAAAACCACATAGCAGCTTCCTGGAAAGCAACCAGAATACACCCTAGCAACTGCAGAGCAACTTCCTGGCAACCAACAACAATAATCTAGCAACCCTATAGCAACTCCCTCTAAACCAATCAGAACACCCTGGCAACTGAAGTAGCACCACTCTGTAAACCACCCAGAGCACTATAGCAACTCCCTGAACAACCAACCAGAACACCCTAGCAACTCCCTGGAAACCACCCAGAATGCTGCAGCTACTCCCTGCAATAGCAATCACATAGAAACTCTCTATAAACCAGCCAGAACACCCTTGTCACTGCATAGAAACTCCCCGGAAACCACCCAGAGCATAATGGCAACTGCATAGCAACTCTCTAGAAACCACAGAAAACAACCTAGCAACCACATACAAACTAAATGGAAAACTATACAGTCAAAATTATGCAAAAAAAATGCTGCTGAGGTGAAAAAAATCCACAAATTGAGCCTCGTAGTAACTCCCTGGTAACAAACAACCGCAATCAAACTATGCAACCACATAGCAACTCAGCGGAAAACACCCTACAGTAGCAACCACACAACTCCCTGGCAACCAACTACAACACTCTAGCAATAGGAAGGCAAGTTTTGCACAAGTTTTGACTCATGTTTTCTTCATAAAATGTAAAACTGTAGTGTGGAGACGCGGCCTCTTATCAAGGCTGTTGTGATCTATTGTTTCTTCAGCGCTGAAAGCTATCAATGCTGTTATTGTCTCTTTTTTAATCCTTTGTCTTTTCCCATTAACAGTCAGTTGAAAGGCTGAGACAAACACGAATGAAGATTTATAACATCTCTCTTCTCCCTTCCTTCCCCCACATCATGAATTAAAGAACTGCATAGTGTTCCATGATGTGACTGGAGGATGGGTGATAGTAAATTAAACACAATGTTCCAGGCAATGTTCCTGAGAGAGAGAGAGAGAGAGAGTCTTCTTTGAGCCCCAGCTATGAAACCAAATAAATAAACTGATAAATAATAAAGAGCCGTTGAGGGCCTCTCTCCTTGGCCATGACATGACCTTCCTCAGATTTCCGGGCCTGTATTCACCAACCACCAAAAACACTTTAGATGTTTTTCAGTTTGTATTCGCTAAATATTATATGTACAGTATGTATGTATACTATTTAGCTGTTTTACTTTTAGATGACTTTTAATGTAACTTTAAATGAAAATACTTCATCAGAAAACATGCTACGATGTTAAATTATTGAAACATTAGCTTGAAATCTTGAAACCCACAAAATGTAATATAATAGTAGTAAATTTTAATCTGATTATGTAATCCAATTGATCATTGGTTACTACCAGCATATATATATATATATATATATATATATATATATATATATATATATATATATATATATATATATATATATATATATATATATATATATGCTGGGTATTCTAATGATCAATATTATATATATATATATATATATATATATCTCATTCTAACTTACCTTATCTCACCATGCAAAAAGAAATGAATTTGTCTATAACGGCCATGATGACAAACCTATTTCTTGCTGTTATTTTTATACTGCCCAGTTTTGTCACTGAATTAACAACTAGCTGCTCATTTCACTCAAGGCCACCTCAATTTGTAAATTTGGCCGTAAAATTGCGTGTAAGGAGAACATAATTTTGCAATTTGAAGAAAAAAGTCACCCGTGTGTGCGTGTGGCCAGTCTGTTCATTTAGTGACCTTTATCACGCTACTTTCATACAAAAATGTCCTTCCAAAACCAAGTTCGTTTTATTGAATTTTACCAAGGTTATGTTTCATTCATGCCATGCTCCCACATGCTTAATGGACATTACTATATATCTTAAGCCTAAAGGAGACATAAGTGAGGGAGTTGAACAATCCTTACCCTGTGATTTATATGGATATGGCAGTAAAATGGCAGTCTGGGATAACGTACCAGATTATAAATGACAGAACGACAGGGACTACCATCTGCCATCCTTTCACCCATTAGCCTGAAAAATGAAAGGATTTTAAGTCCAGCATACTTTTTTTTTTTTTAATTCTAAAAGAATACGTTAGCGGACGGGGTGACAAAATGCATGAGATCTGTGCTTTAATTGCATCTTGCACGGTTGGTTGGTCAAGACACATTCTCTGTCCACTTGGGTTTCTTTTAAATCATCTGAGTGTAAGCGAACAAGCCTGTGAAGCCAGAAATGGAGGTGGCTTAAGGACTCGGTGCTGCCAGGACTGTAACAGCAGAGGCTAGTAGCACTGTAAGCATTACAGCGATGAAATGTTTCATGCTGTTTTAGCTTGGACTCCAGCCCTGCACTAAAAGAGCATTGATCAAAGTGTGCTAGCATGGTGGCCAAAACAACTGAGAGGCACTTTAGTTGTTTCCGTGATATTTAAAGTAACAGTTCACTCCAAAATACGTCAATCATTTGCTCATCTTGCTCTGCTCCTTGATTATTTTCTTTTTATTAATGTTATTTTCTGAAGTGAAATGAAGTCAAGAGATGATTTTTACGCTCTTTTCCATAAAACAAATGGATGTTATAAATCAAGGAATGAATGAATGAAAATATTCACCTGTGGTATTAAAGAAAACTGGGATGCATGTTTGGACCCCATTCAAACGACAAGAAAAAAACCCTTCAAAATATCTTCTTCCCTTGAAATTTTGTTTCCTAGAAACAGCTATTATTAGCTTAGAAGGCATCAAATATAGTGCACACATCATATTGGCCACTTTCATAATCTTCTATTGCTATATTTCGAGCTTGTCAATGAATACAAATGTTCTAGCGAAGGTAATGAACACATGTATGTTCCCTTAACGCAGTTTTGCCAAATGACTTATTTAAACAAGGCACGACTGGATTGCTTTTTTGCCTTCTCACGCTCTGTCTGAACAATAATGGAGTGTAACGGATAATGGAATATATCTTGGTGCGATTCCAATGTTGCTAGCGGTACTGTATTGTATCAGTAAGCCAAGCTAAACAGCACTCCCCAGACGGGACTTAACAAATGTAATTTTTCATAATCCTTACATAACTGATGTAAGTGCATGAGCTAGTAGGAATAGAGGCAAAGCAGTGCATGTGAGGTGAAATGATTTTGCTGACTTTTAGTCTTCCTCTGTTACCCGATGAAGGAGTTAATGCACTAGTTACAGCAGGACTGGAATCATCTCTAGTGCAACACGTGAATTAACAAAGGATGTGTGGATTCAGAATATGAAACTAGCAATATATGTACCAATCCTTATGTAAATTGGGAATTTTCAGCTCATGCCGTGTAATTGCAAAAGAAGTTGATTTTGGACTACTCCAGTCTAGTCAAGATGCAGTCGTGTGAACATTGCGGCATATTAAGAGATGCAAATAGCTCATTAAAAGCATTCACTTTTAATAGCTACATTACATGATGAAACCAAAAATCAAAGTTTAATCTTATGCGTAAAACAAACAAGCACACCTGAACTCTAAATGCTAACTATACATGTTAGCATAAGTCATTTTTCTTACACCGAAGGTCTTTTCTTTCTCGTTTTGTCAACCATAGTTCAAGTCAATCATAATAGATTAACAAAAATGTATGGAGAGACTAACCTACAGATGATTGTAAGAAAAGAGGTGGAGTTTAGGCAGGTCACCTGAGAAGACAACTGATGCTTCACCGGGAGAATGACATTCTAAAGAAAAATTACAAGGTCAAAAAAGATAAATCATTCACAATAAGATGCATTTAGAAAATCGATAGGGTGGATTTCCATTTCTTGCTGATTTAAACGGCATTTCAGCAAATATCATCAAATCCACCTACAAAATGATTGGCAGGCAGAGATTGTTTCTGATTGGGTCTAAGGCTGTGTCCACAATCACATGTGCTTATTTTTAATAAAGAGTTACCTTGCGACCAGTCAAAAACGATGTTCTATATACTACATTTGCTACACGTGTGGTCATTTGCTGTATGGTAGGTGACCTACCAGCATCGGTTGTGTCTCTTTACTATAATTCACTAATACTACTCTCCCAGAGAAATATGCAATCAAGCGATGACTTTTAAAAAGGTGGGTGTGATTTTTACACAACTATTTTGGTTACATCTATCATTCACCTGTCATTTCAAAATATTCCACATCTCAGTTGAAAGAAAGCACTATAACCCTACATGCGTTTCATTTTAAAGGTTAAGTTTGTGTTCCGCATTGAATGACAAGGTTATTTGCGTGCTATCCAGGTCACATGTTTCCAAAGAAAAAGTTCTTTGTTGAGATCTAACTTCATAAGTCATGATATATGGATATTTTTTGGTCCGTTTCCACTGATTAAAGGGCCGTTAATGATGGCGAAATGGCCGAGGATAACATTTGAAGAGATGCTCTTTGAAAGCTGACCCTGAGACATGCTCTCTGCTTTCATCTCTCCCTCCCCTCGTACCCCATTTCTTTTACTCTTCTCTCTAGCTGTGCCTCGGTAAAGTAATGACAGCACTCCCAACAATGCAACCAGGGCTTTTTAAGTGGACCCGACTCTCTGTGATCCATATACATTGTCTTTCTGTCAAGTGAGAGAGGAGAATAGCTGGTGATTCGTGACAATTTTAAAGACTCCGCTGCCAGAGGCCGCTTTAAGGGGAAACGGTGCTGCATTTTTGACGGCTCTCAAGCGGCTGAATGTATCTGAGATGAATTGTGTGATTTGCATGAATATTTCTGCTTTATTGCCAGAGAGCTGTATGAGAGGTAATTGCATTATGAGTCCACGGAAAAATGATTGTGAGTGATAGCATTCTGTAACCTCCATACATGCATGTATATTGAGGTAGCAGTGAATAGCGGCAATCAAAATAGAGACTCGCTCCAAGAGACGATTTAAAAGCATATTGAAGCATTACATAAATTTTTATGCGTCATAGACAAGCGAGGCGGGAATGTTTCGAGTCCATCGTTTGGCTGAAATCCAATGGTCATATCAGTGCTCATTAAATCTCTTTAAAAGGGTTTAAATCAAAAGAAATGCGCATTTTTCTGATTTATTTTTTTTTTTTTAACTTGAAGGCCCACCAGAAGTGATAACTTGGTTGTGCAATTACACAGTAACAGTCGAAGAGAAAAGTTAATCTGACGCATCCCGTGCATCACAATGAGATCTCGTATACCTAAAGGGACCTGAAAGAAACACTCCCGCTTAGGCCATTCAGTGGATTCAAGTACCCCCACTTTCCAGTCAATTGATGGAGAACTTAAACCGACTTTCCATCCTACAGACTATAATGACTACGAAAGAAGCTCAAAGCGTTCCACGCTGTGGTTTCAACGTCAGGAATTGAATCTGTCTCGATCTGACAACGCTTCACTGGGAAAATGAGCCACTTTTGGGTTTAACGGAAAGGTGGTGCACTCTCTAGTTATCTGACGGATCGATACAACCAATCCAGCTCGGAGGAAGGCTGACTTGTAATGAGAGAACTCCGTAGGAACGACTGCCTCCGAATATAATATATGCCGTCAATAAGATGCAAGCAGATCGAGTCTGGAGGAGCAGCAGTGAAACTATGTTAAATAATGAGCAGGAACCATGTCTTCCTGACCCATATACTGTTTACCTCATTCTGTCTGCCTAGTTTATTCTCTATCCGTGATTCCCATCTTTGTTGATAAAGGGCCAAGTTGCCTAATCCACTTTTGGAGGCCGAGCCACATTATGCTGTCCCGTTTATCAAATCCAAACTCGATTTTTGCAAAGGTTAATGGCCAGGCTTGCAGGAAAAAATAGTGCAAAGGCAAATGTTTTAAGTGGAGCCCTTTGCAATTCCAAACAAGGGATAACATTTGCAGTCTGTATTTCGGATGCATCGGAATGACCTTTGTAAGAATCTGGCCTGATTAAACAGGTGAAGATAGTCGGGCTGCTTTGAGGGGAGCCAACTTTTCCACAGTCATTACAGTAAAACAAAACAAACAAAAAAAAAAACTTTTCCTGAAACCTTAGAATGAGTGTAGTTACTGCAGCGAGCGGCAACACAAAGGGACACGATAACAGAGAGAGGTTTGTCCCATAACCTTTTCGCTAGAAGGTCACACAGCAGAGGAATAGGAAAATGTAGTAATTTTTTATTGAGGTGAACTCGAGTCCTCTACGGCTTTGATGATGTTGTTAGTTGAGTAAAGTCATCCTGTTTTTGAGTGTCACATGATGGGAATGGTTGAACTATGACAGCGTTTTCCAGGGAATGTTGACATTCCCCATTGTTAAGCGTGAGCGATACCTCAAAGGGCCAATGAGTGTGTTGTTCAAGTTGGGCTACACGTTAATGTGTTTGTAGACACACGTTTCTGGATGATATAAGGGCTTGCTCCATGAGAACATCAAGGTTTCGGGATATCCAGGTGATGTAATGTACTTGGTTTGCTTTGCTAAGCGTTTGCTAAGCAAGGTACACTACACTCATTGTATTAGTCATATTACACTGATGTGTGTAATGTTTTTGGATATTAAAATATGGTCTTACTGTAATATGCAGGGATAACTAAAACCAAGCTATTTGATTGGTTTTAAAAAAATGAAACACTGTGCTTTGCTATCCAAACACTGTCCCGTTTGTTTTACCGTGACGCTTCACCCAGCAACACTGGCGCGAGTTTAGGGCGGGGTCATCTGTTCGTTCACCCAATGGCAGATGGAGGAGTGTTTTGAAAGCCTGTTCGAAAACAGACATTATTCTGATTGGTAACATAAATTACACACTTCTTCTTTTCATGCGTTATCTTTTTTTTATCTGACAGTATGCTCCATGCGTCAAAGCAAGCGTTGCGAACCCCTGCACCACAGCTCCAGTTAGTTTTATGCTTTTGCAAAATAGTAATTAACACGACACCGGTTTCAACTAAAAACCAGAAAACTTTTTATATGTTTTAGTCAGTCATTTACACGACACTGTAATGTCATGAGCATGCCTATTAATTTTTTGTTAACATTTAAGTCTACATAGTGACATCGCCAAATACTAGTGATTTTAGTTGTTTCCGCTGATTCAGGGAATTGATTTGATTATAATGTTGTCTGTACACGAAAAACCTTTTACAAATGCGAAGGGAAAACTTTTCAATTTTTAGTACATTGTTGTTCTGTAACTGTACCCTAAATGTCTTCGTTTATAACCTTAGCATTCTTGGGGCTTTCTCAGCTGTATACATTGTAAACGTAATAAGCGAACCGTAAGATTTTTTTATTTTTTTTTTATTTAAGTCTTTCACCTGATATAACGAGAAATTAACAGCTCTAGTGGACATGGTGCTTCCTGGTGGAAAATGTTAAGCTGTATTTAATACGGGCAGGTTGACCCATTCTCAGGTCCCGCTGTATTAAAAAGAGATTCTGAAGCCGCTGGCAGGCTTTGTTCTTGCACATAATTTATTCAGTGAGAGTGCTGGGAGAGTGCCGCTATTTTTCTGCTTCATGTTACCAGCGATGTCCCCCTGCCTGCTTCATTTGTATTGAATAATGTCATGCTGTCCCAGCCACTGAAATATCGGCCGCAAAAAACTCTTACGAGACTCATTTAATTTGCAAGCCGGTGTTTGCGCACGCTCCATTATCAGTGGGCCGCACCGCACCGCAGTTTTGTGGTCATCTCATGTCCTTTAATCATGGAAAGGTCCATCTCCTACAAAAACCCTGTGCTTTGATTGACTGGAGAGGAAAAGACAACTATCACTTGAATTTGAAGAGTGTTTTTTCTCTGACAGGGATGGTAAACCAAGTACGAAATTGGGGAAAATATGAAATTGTGAGGCGCAGAGACCACACTGAAAGTCTGGGATTTATTTATTAATATTACTAGTCTTTTTTATTTCAATTTCAACGTGTTTACATTTTATTAAAAGTAAAAAAACACAGATATCCAATATATAATAATGAAACAACTTTTAATTTATTTAGTCAGAGATATGATGAACATGGTTTTAATTTTTTGGTGAATTTTTTTTACAGGGTAGGTTACCATATAGAGGACGTCTGCAGACCCAAATTTATAATATTTAGACCTAATATTTAATATATGTCATGTGATATGACTCCATAATTCAAATTATTCATTTGTTAATTAATAAAACATGACATTTGTAAAATATAAAAAAAATTTAAGTGTACATTTACACAATGTATATTCACTCACAATAAATAAAATAATTTTTTTAATAATAATAACAATACCTGTGATGGTTACACCACACGCTGGAAACGCTTTTCCAAATGCACTTGCACCGCTGCGGAGATCAGGTGGCGTGGTTGTTTCATTCTGCTCCGTAGCATCTGTTTAGGCCCTGTCCAGTTGACATGCATGACGTGCAAAGCTAAGCAGTTCATAAATGCCTTTCATCAACTTAACATCTGTTTCACTTTTCTTTCTTTTGTCAGTCATCCAACGCATTACCAGCTCGATCAGTGCCTGTATAAACATATGAGAGTTTGGGGAACTAACCATGGCAGATGTATTTATAGTGATGTTCTTGGCCGTATATGTTCAGGAGCCCATCCGCTTGAATATGTTGTAACACACTACATACAATCACTCTCCTGGCAGCCCTAAAAATGATTGATAATGGAAGGCGGCCTCCTATTTTATAACCCCTTGTGTTGGCGTTCCAGCCTTGGCCGCCCGCCAAGAGGTTCCTGTGGATCTTTGCTTGTCCTTGCTGGTGTACTTTACTACCAGGAGAACAAACAAAGGTGACAAATTACACCAGCTCTTAAACCGCTATTATCCCTCGCTTACGAGTCTAGTAAAGCATCCATCTCTGATGACCACCTCATACATCTACGCCCAATTCATGGGAATTTTTTGACGTTTATAAATCGGATTTTATATAAAAACGTCATTTCGGTAAATGTTAAGTAAATGTAATCACCGGTTTATGGATGCATCAGCATATATAGATTAGAGTCAATTCAAATAAATGCCTTTATTAAACAGCTTTCCTTTAAATCCGAGGCAAGATGTCAAATTTGATCTATATTCCTGCAGGGCACTCGGTAAAGTTTAAACTTTATGGATGTTATATAAGGGGAAGAATTTATGACCTGCCCTGAACTTCACCTGTGTTTAGGAACATTGCTTATCCACGTGTTTTACATACGAAGCTCTTGGCAGCTTTAAAGCTACAAATGTGCACCGATTCATTGGGGGTTATTTAGCAAGAGCCTCGCAAGAAGCAATTCGAAACTATCTTCTGCGACGTTTTTACATACCAAATATGTGTTCGAACATGCCCGTAGATTACTTACAAATTGTAGTCCATTATGGTGATTTGGTTAATTGATTGGATTACACATTTTATACGATGTATTCTGAATATTTTTTCTAACCTAAAAAAAGAAACATTTTCCGTTCCACTTTGTTATCAACATTAATGACTCCATTAAAACCCAATCTGGGGTGGCTGAAAAAACTGAAGGAAGTTTGAAGTGCTGAAAAGCTAATAATTATTAACTAATAACTATTTGTGTGGTCTATAGCTTCTGTGTAATCACAGTCACCTGAACGGGCTGGTGTATTCAGTTCCATAAAACTGGAAGGCTTTCTAAATGTTGACAGGAAATGTAATAAAATATACAGTACTTAAGTTTTAGAAATCTGAATATGCAATCTAGATCACATGTAATCAGTTACTACCCAGCACCCTGCACACTACTCTTCATTCAAATCCAAACGGAAAAATACAGTGTACATAAACACGACTGCTTCTTTATCCAGCTGGACCTTAAAACTGGAGAAAAATGAGTTCGTGATGGCTACCCCTACAAACGTAGCCCTTCTTCGATCGCAAAATGTTGCGTTTAGCTGGTGACTAGCTAACCTTTTCTGCTTCCAATTTATTGGAAGATTCCCCCAGATGAATTGTTACAACATGTAGAGCCTTAAACGTTTCCTGGACGTCTAGAGTTATTAAGAACGATGCAGCGCAGAGCAGGGGTTGCCTTCTTTCTCTGGCTCGATTATGACAATGACTTGCAGAATGACGGATTTCGTGAAGCTTACAGGGCGAGAAGGGGATGCTGGGATAGATTAACCTTGAGAAGTCATTGCATACTGAAAACCTAGTTATCTGACAGGAAAGCGCGGCCCCCGTGGGAGGTTCAGGCTTAGGTAAGGACAGAAATGGACAGGGGCGCGATATCAAGCGTGTGTTCTGAATGATGTCGGAAGGCTTGCCGTAAGTCGGGTCAAGTGTGTTTCTGATTGAAAGCGTTAATAGAAACCGCCTGTTGAAAGATCGGCGGCGCGTACGTCACGCACATGCGAGACAGATCTCCCGAACACAAGCGCGTGCTTTTATCGGCACTAAAAATGCAGTAATGACGACAGTTCTGCAAAAACGAGAGCCTGCTTGCTGATGCAATCGGGTCATGCAAAGTTAAAACGGTTCGTTTTACCAGCATATGACCAGACACACTCACTGGTTCACCCCTGATGCTGTCTTTGCTTTTTATTTTACACGTTCACCAAAGGGCGACCGTACATTGATAATTGGGAATAAACAAACCGCGTGCTACGTCAGGTAGCCCAAGACCTATCCGTGGCGAGCTGATTAGAAAATTGATTTCCATTGAGGAGGACCTGACGCTGTGACAAACCGTACAGCTGATAACATGTGTGAACATGCGGCACATTTTAAGACCCTCCCCCCAGCAAATGGTTCAACAACCCACGCAGTTCCCTTAACAAATATGTCCACCAGCCCAACACCATATGCAGTCTGAATGTTGCACGTACACCCCATGGGAGTCTGTTCAGAAGACAGTGGATATTATTAGTCGTGCTTGTTAAAGCACATTATTATTGCTTAAACTCGCGGTTAGCATTTTTTTAAGATGTAACGAAAGAGAAATAAATCATTGAGAGAAGCGTTTGGGAGTCGATGAGCAAGTAAGATGCATATTATAAGACCACGAAAGCTCTTTGAACTGTTTTTGGGGACCACTAAAACCAAAATGGGGCACTTTAACAATGGCTTTGGCTTTTAAAATGTATTAATATTCACTATTTCGATTATAAGCATACTTTTTCAGAATAACACAGCGAGGACAACGGAGTAGCACATCAGGGTTAACCCGAGCAATGGGTTTTGCAGCTGTATGATTTATCAAAGACGACTGGGCGTTAGCCATATTCACATCCTAATAGACTATGTTAATATTTGTCTTTCATCCAAAGTCCACAAAGTTTATCAGTAAGTGTCTATTGTATTTTTGAAGACACACCTTTTTTTTTAGTAGAAAGAGGTCATGTGTCACTGTTAGCAATTAAAATATATTTGTTTGGCAGCTTTGGCCTTGGTAAGACTTTAAACTTCCAACTTTAAGTATGTTCAAAGGCGTATGAGTAAATGTTTATATTGCTGATTGTATGCAATAACCTAAATATATACACTTAAGTGTTACACTATACACTATTTTTGTGCACTTGTGGCATTTTAATCACAGTGTATTATAATTTATATTACATCTATCGGCTGAACTTTTGGACAACTTAAATAGGACTTAAATACATATTAATATCCAGTTTCATTGTGTGCTACTAAAAAGTGTACTACTTTAAAATAACATTATTAAAATGCGATGAACACAAAGTGCACTTTAAAGCCTTCCGTTTAGTTATTATTACATTTGATCTGCGACCTGCATAAGTGCACGATCGAAGCATTTAAGTTCTTTTCACAAGGAAATCTTTCTCAGAAATGCATTATAAATTAATATTTTACCTAAATATGAACGCTTTGTCATCTGTGTTTTTACCCTGCTTTTTTTCCTCCCAGGTAATAAGAGCGTACATTAACCAGGGCTTGTCAAGCACAAAAACACACCATGAAAGTGCCTAGTCCAAGTCTGCTGTTCCTTCAGAACATGAGTACAACTTTCCAAGTCTGCCATATGGTTCAGAAGATTCCAGAATATGAACCGATGAATCATACTGACCACTTTTATGGTGCTTTTTTGTTCCTTTGGAGCTTTACGGCCGCCACATACTTTCATCTGGTGAAGAGCCGCCAGGATATTCTGCAAAATATCCCACAGAAATCCTCCGCAGAAGAACAAAAAGTCAAGTAACAGCAACGAGTTTCAGTAAATAATGACAGAACTTTCTGTTTTTTATTGTAAAAGCTAGCATTTCTTATGGGAATGATGTCTTTTTGAGCGCTTGGCTTAACTCTGGGAGCTGGGAGGCTCGCATGTGAGCGTTTTCGCACGTTTTAGGTGTAGACTTAAAAAGAAACACAAAAAAAACCTGTTGTTTGTTTGTTTGCTTCGGCAAACATCACATAGACGCGTTCTATTCCTCATCGGCGAAACGATTCTCTGTACTTTTAATCGGCAAACAAACAGCGCAGGGCGCCTTTCACGATTCCATCGCTATTTGTTTACATTTACACTTTTCTCTTTTGCTTTCTCTCTCTGTCTTTCTCCCTGCCTTCATAAAACTGGCACGGCTGAGTCCCACGAGACAGATTCCACCTTCACTCTGAAAGGATACCCATCTGCCCTGCAGCCAAATTCCTGCCATGTTTTCTGGGAACATTACTCTGCTTTTGAAATCCTCCCATGGTGGGGCAGGAGCTTCTCTTTCAGGGCCAAATGCTACAAATTATTTAAAAGGCAGACACCAAAGTGACAGTCTCCAGTGGGCCTTTATCTACACGAGAGAAAAACTCAGAGCGCCAGTGAATGAGAGACCTGGGAGAGGGCAGCAGTCCTGCGAATATTTGTGGAGACTTGAAAATTGCCGTGAGATAAAACCACGCTGAAAAGATTACGTAAGAGAGATTAATAGTTCCTCTATGATTGAACTCTTTGTAGTAACCACAGATGCTTTTGGAGAAGATACTCTGCTTCATATAACCGGGCCGGACTACGCTGAAAAGATTGTTTTTGGTTTTAAAGAGGGTTGTCTTTTACTCTCTCTCGTGTTGTTCGAACTCAACTTTCCTTGATTTGAAGAACGCTCCCATTGATATATAGTTGGATAAAAGTTGCCTATTTGAGGAACTGGTAATCAATCTATCCATTGGTATCCATTGGCAGCATTTTAATCCAAAAATTGTCATTTGATTGACAGAAGTTATTTGATTTTTTTTTTTGCAATTTATGACTGGTTGCTTTCGTTGCCCTGAAAATAAAAAGCTGTGTAAACACTCTTCGAACATACTTTTTTCATCAGTTTCCCTTTTTGTTTTGTCGCTGTTGACTGACCTTCATGCCTTTCCAAACCTTTATTATTGTCTTTCTTCTGTCGAGCACTAAAGAAAGTTCTAAAGGAGCTATAGTTATATTCTGAAGAATATCTCCAAAAACTATTTATCACAAATAGGCCACAATTTAAGTAAAACAAGGGACCGTTTTTTATTAGTACCATAAAAACTGGTACATTTATATATACACAGATTTCAGAGGTAATATAGTTCTGTCTGATCATTTGACTTGGAATATTATATATATATATTCCACACATCTTCCACATATTCAAACTCGGTCTTCATGTACCCGATTGAAATGAACACAGAGTGAGATTTTAAAGCTGCACCAGACCTTTGCATTGAATAATGACATATTTTTCTGTCTGTTCCTCGCACAAAGTTATTATTTGATTTGAAATACAACGCACCAGTCATCTAGACTGCTTTAATCTTTTTTAAGATGTTTTCATTTATTTATTATTATTTTTATTTTTGGGTTTTGACCACCCATGCGTGCCTTCATCGCTGGGAAAAGAGCAGCTTAAACATTCTTCAAATGTTCTTCTTTTTTACTACCAATATTTCCTCTTTGTGTCAATCCGGATCTACATGACTTTCTTTCTTTTGTGAGATATCACGAAGAACAAAAAAAAAAAAAAATCTAAAGAAAAGTAATATTTTAAAACGAAGAAACAACTTTTAATCACACAGTGATTAATCACAAAGAGGGTATAAATTCTTAGTACCACAAAATTAGTCTATATGACATGTGGAACGGGCCAAAAATACATTATTTGCTATTCAAACTTAATTGAGATTTCAGAGATACTCGAGGCTGTTCCTCACGCAAAGTTATCTTGATTTGGAATAAAATGCACAAGTGATGGACTACTTTTGTCTTTATTTTATCATGCTTTTATTGCCATTTTTGGCTACTGTTTGCTTTCATTGTCTGGAAAAGAGCAGTGAAAGAGGTTGAGTAAATGATGACAGAACTTTCAAAACTAAGTGAACTCTCCCTATAATTGCTGTCATTTGGATGGAAAACAAAGCCGTGCAATTAAAGCTATTGAAGTCTGCCTGTGTTCTTGCGACTCTGAAAGTATCTGTGTGTGTGTGTGTGCGAGATAGCCTTCGCATTTTTCCCGAGGTCAGAAAGATCTCAGGGATTTGCCTGAGGTTCTCCTGGTTGGCTTCAGCCAGCAAATCTTATCTTCCATGTTGAGCCCTCCTGACTTTGACCTGGCATACATCAGCATACATTCCCAGAGATGTCACCACGTCTGACCCCTACACTCATGATCGGCACCCTGTCGTCCACACTTATCCGAGTTGTCCTCCCTTATGTACGTATACCCTCTGTGACAACCTCCAGATGTAGAACAGCCATGTCCCTGCTTGGGTAACGTTTTCAGACAAAGAAGCGTACCTCGAACAACCAGTGGTGCAAAATGGTACAATTAAGGCCAAATTTACTAAACGGGGGCAAATTAGAGTGAGACCACAATCCCATATAAAGCACTAAAGGGAGTGAAAATTCTGCTGGTGATTCACTGACAATGAACAAAGTAAAGAACACAGACTTGTTTCCATTAAAAGCAATGCACTCTACCAAGAACAGCTCAAATTAGCCAATAATCGCAGCCAAGTCTAACACAAAATGGGTTAGGACATGCTTATTCCTGTTAAACGTTAAATAGTAAGGCAAATAATGTAGTAAAACGCCTTTCCTGCTAACTTTTTTACTGCACCTTTTTACAAATCACGTTATAGCGGTCAAACCCAAATAAGATTAAACTAAATGTATCCCGTGGAAACCATTCGTCCTTTTGAATTCGGACATTTCAACGCAGTCTCGCGACCAATTCGTGCGTATTTTACAAGGTGGCTAACTCGTACGTATTCGTACGATTCGTTTAAAAGCCCAGAGACGGGTAGGTTTGGTGTAGGTCGTTCGCGCAAATTCATACGGATTGGCAACTCGTAAAATACGTACGATTTAGCAAGAATTATATAAATTCATACGAGTGCGGTTGAAGGTGGTACATATGAACTCACACTTTATTTGAGTGAGGTTCTACGAATTTATACGATTTAGCCACTTCGTAAAATACGTACGAACTGCCGCGAAATCGGGGCTGGACATTTCGAATCGATAAAAATGGTACTTTAAAAGCTTTTAGAAAGCTCCTCCCACCATAAGTGTCATATTACTAAATGAATCAGTCTGAATATTTTTATTTTATTATTATTATTACTTTTTGTATGACTTTATTTATTCCGAGAAGCACAAAATAAGATTTTTGCCTGTGAGAAACGTATTTTTTAAGCAAAGAATTTAGCCGCTCATGCGTCGTTCTTGAAAATAAAATGTCAGTTTTGATATTTTGCATCTAATGCAATGAAATTAATTTTTAAGAGTGACTTCGCTGTCCAAATACATTTAGGGGCAAGTGGAGAAATTAAATCCTAGGGGGAAAAAAAACGTTCCTACATGCATGAAAAGTGAATTAGGGAGGATGTTTCAGCGAGATTTAATTGATGGATTGCCTGCTTGTTGGCAAAACAGCCCGGCCTCCTCCAAGACTCAATTTTTCATCTAGTATGTGGTCTGCTGTCAAAAAGTTTAGCCTTCCCTGCTGTGTGTGAACCCTCTTCTGTGTGATTAGCGCTAACGGTAAAGTGTTAATTCTGCTTGTGCAAATCCACACGTCACACGCTGATTTCCAATAATGCATCGTGCATGTGCTTTTGCCCGAACTGCTTCGGGTTGCACATTAACGGAAACAGATAGTGAAATCATTTCCTGTTATGGAGTTTCGATAGCGTATTGTTTGGTATCCTGGTAACGCTACTATGACAACAGCAAGGGATGCTTGCTTATTCAGTCTTTTTATTTTGTTGTTTTGAACACTGTGAAAGTCTCTTGTGTGTTGAATTTCTGGCCTGCATTCTAGATTATGTTTATTATAAGTTTATCAATTATGTGATATTGTTAACTAAAACCATTAAAAGAATTTTTTTAAATATATATATATATATATATATATATATATATATATATATATATATATATATATATATATATATTAGGTGAAATCAAATAGGTATATATATTTGGTGAATATAATAATAATTAATTAAAATAACTAAGATGAATAAAAATACAGCTATATAGCAATGTTACAAACTAAAAACTAATAAAATCACTCAAATTTAAATTAAAATGGCAACTCAAAAATGTAAATATTAACATACACATATAATCATATATATCCTATATTGATTTTATATATTAAAATCCATTATTGTAACATATAATGTAATAGTATTTAAATAATAAAAATCTTTTACATTTGTTTAGAATTTTTTTTTTTAAATATTAAGTACTAAAATCATTTTTAATTGTTTAAATAGTTGTTTAAATAGACCTAGTTTTTTTCATGATTTACCATTCAGTACTGAACATGCTATCTATTTGACGAAAAACGTTTTTTCAATTTAATTTAATAATAATTTGATCAAAACTTTGTTTACTTAAAAGCTAAAAAATGTTATCATTGTCCCGTCTCTATTGTTTTTGTCTCGTGTCACATGCTCTGTGTGCCCTGCCTTTTAGTTCTAGTTAACTGTATAATTGTCTTCAGCCGTGTCTCGTTAGTTTAGTTACGTTGTATATTTAAGTCCTGTGTGTTTGTCTTCAGTTTGTCCGATTGTCGAGGTTACCTACTTGTGGTTTATGTTCTGCCTTGTTCTCTCGTATCTCTTGAATCAGAGGCTGATGTCAGATGCGTTGCGAGAGAGAGAGAGAGAGAGAGAGAGAGAGAGAGAGAGAGAGAAGAAGAAATACAGATGAGTCAGACTCAACTGATGATCAGCAGTTCACCGGAGCCTGTTCTGCGTGATCGGTTAAGCCACGCAACACGGCGTATGTGTATATGTGAGCATCATGGGAAGAGCGCGGGGTCAGATGTCGAAGTCTTTAAAAGTCATGAGGTGCGGAGGAGCTTATAAAAATTTGAACGGTAACATCATTTACACCGTGCACGCTCAGCAAGAAAACACGGGTTTGGTGGCGGCGCCGGGGTCGAGGGAGGTCGAAGGTCACGATAGATTACATGTGTAGGCAGCGCCGAAAAAGAGAGAAGGAGGACCTGCTTATCAATAAAGGCATGATCTCGTTCAGGACATGGAGAAACAGAAACTTCATTTTACATTTTAAAGCATAAGAATAACACGTTTAATGTACGCAGACAAACATCAGTATTACTACGGTGGGTACAGAATGATATTTATTATTAAAACTATTTCTGAAATTTATTATTTGTTGCAAAACTATATCTAATCAGCAATTTCTAGGTTTTGTAAAAATTATTGTGTGTATGTATGCATCTTTAAAAGATTTTTTTTTACAGTATATATATATATATATGTATATATATATATGTGTGTGTGTGTGTGTGTGTGTGTGTGTGCAGATAATTTTTTGTCTTTTTTTTTTCCCCTTTTTTTTTTTTATTTTATTTAGTATTATTTATTTATTTTTGGTTTATTTGTTTAAATTCAGGTCACTTCATATAACCTTAATATGTTTAAGCGCCCCAAAAAGTAACAAAAAATAAAATAAATCACAAATTAAAACATAGAGTGGATGAATTCAAGTCATTGTATGCATGAATTTATTCATATAATGTATGAATTGAATGCATTTGTATGTTTTTTTGATCATAAAATGTTTATTGTTTTGGTAAAATAGAAAGAAAGGGGGTCATTTAATTGAAAGTGAATGTCAGAAAGCAAAAGAAAGGAAGTGCTTTTTTAAACCATAAAACCATAATGTCTGACAAATGAGTGCAGCTCTCTTCAAAACATGATTTCCAGGGAATGTTTCATCATCCGCGGTGCCTTGACTTCAATGGAACTGAGATTTGAATCAATAACGCGGCTTAGCGGTAGGCAGGAAGTCAAGCGGCTTCAAGCAGGTGCAACTTCCTGGCGGTGTGCAGCGGGGGGGGTGGGGGTGGACTTCTGGAGGGGAGGTTAAGGAAGTTTGTCTCCAGAGTTGAGAGGCAGGATACGCGAGGAGGATGGGAAATATAGTAGGAAAGGAGGAAGGATGTGGGCTGAACCTGTGACAGAGGAGAGGATGGAGTCGTTCATTAGTGCCAGCGCTGGAGGTTCACAGGAGACTCATTGTCTCACGGTGGGCCTGATGATGTGGAAAGAGAAACAGTGAAGTCATCAGACAAAGTCGGGAGGGGGTCCCCAGCAGAATGAAAGGGAAAGATACGGATTGATGGTGGAAGTTTAGTGACACGCTCCCACTTCCAAGATTAGTGACGCTTACATCAGGTCTGCTCAACACTGATAATAATAATAATATAATAAATATATATATATATATATATATATATATATATATATATAGAGAGAGAGAGAGAGAGATTTTTAATTATTTATATGATATAACATAATACAGTTTTGTGAGACAATGTCAAAAATGTTAAATCTGGTTAAAAAAATGAATGTTAATGAATGTTTATTGCATTATTTTAGTGTCATGTGTTACCATTAATCTGGAAAATGTACAATGTTCTGTAATGTTATATATATATATATATATATATATATATATATATATATATATATATATATATATATATATATATATATATATATTTTTTTTTTTTTTTTTTTTTTAATTTTTTAACAAACTTTAACTCCAAATTTAACATTTTTGACATTGTCTCAAAAAACTGTATTATGTTATATCATATATATAATTTAAACATTTTATGTTATATTATATTATAGACACTATTATACGTCACAAAAAAAAAATATCTATCTATCTATCTATCTATCTATCTATCTATCTATATAACTATAAAATAATATATACACTTGTAAATATTTCCTAAATAATCCAGGTGTAAACAAATGCATATGCTATTCTGTTAAAAATAGACATATTTGAGCCTGTTGACCTAATTCAATTCAGAGCCTTTCAATTTTGATTTGCTCATGAAGTTCCTGTAGATATTTGTGCTATTGCATGTTTGCTAAACACGTTAGCATGTGTATCCTGTCTATAGCTGAGATGTGTAAGATGACACAGCAGTATCCTGTTTATTGACTGCAAACAGGAAGCTCACACAAAAGCACAGCGAACAGACACACAGCTACATTATGCTCTCTCTCTCTCTCACACACACACACACACACACACACACGCACACTTTATCAGTCCACGTGCAAAATCTTCATTTATTTTAAGTCTGAATCGCAACAAATTTTTTTAATACGTAGAATGTGCAAATGAAAACAATTCAATTTTAAGGAAATTTTATTGCATTTATGTATTTTTTCCCTTCGGTGTTTTACAATTGCTCAAAACTGTTTGACCATTTCTTTGAAACGTTCAAAATGTCAGTGCATCTGATGGCAAAATATCAAAAGTGGCATGTACTGCAAAGAAAGACTGCACACTCTTCCAGAAAAATAATGTAGAAAACAGACGGATGGTCTGGTGACATTATGTGTACCTTTCTTACTTGAGCAAACAATAAATCATATGATGCGTCTCCGGGCATGGAGGTGAAACACATCTTGGGTTTAGCGATGGCTGTTCACAGCCGCTCTGACAGACCTGACATTAATGTTATTGGAACAATGATCTCTTGTGTTCGCCACAGGATATCAAAACTTCCTTTGAACGTTTCTTTGAATCAAACCACACTGTGGAAATGTAATTTTTGTGTGACGTGTCACATTTTCTCTATATGCTCGGAGGGAATAATAACATTTATATCGACTGTAAACTAAATCGGACAAGGCTTTTGACTTTTGACTGGTGGACCGAAAGACCTGACTAGCTACATGTACATCTCAAAAAGAAATGCTTGTGTGCCAGGGTACAAGTTTTCTTTCAAAAGGCAATGTTTGCTAAGTTCAATAATTACCTTATTACCTGTATCTGTGTTGCCTTTAGTGTTAAATATTTACATTTAACCAGCTACTTCAGTCATTTAGAATACATTTATGCAGATTATACAATTGAAATAGACAGGAACTAGTAGGGTTGAAAAATTATGACAAAAGTCATTATTGATGGCTATTGATTATTGCACTTGAGAGAGTAGAGTAATATATATATATATATATATATATATATATATATATATATATATTTATATATATTATTTTTTTAGTTATTATTTAGTTTTTTAGTTATTATTATTATTATTATTATTATATATTTTTTCATTATAATTTATTTGGGGGGGTGGTACGACATGCCTTGTATTATACGTTTGTGGGACATTTTGTTCCTTTTTGTTCATTTCGACCCGAGTGTACACATATTTTTTTTAGTAACATTATTTACATCGGTTAGTATCATTTTTCCCAACACACAGAATCTCTGTATGGTAAACTAGTTGCATCTCGATTGTTTGCTCTGTGTAAAAGTACAGTACTATTAGTGGCGGGAAAGCTAATACTGTTGTTTGCCAAGCTTAGTACAGTAGGCCTAGATAAACTACAGTCAAGCAAACACATTACAGGTTTCCAACAAAAATTAGCAAATTTTTACTAGCACAATTTTGTGGATTCACCTATAAAACATGGTACAATTGTGGAGCAAACAAATTGGCTGTAAATATTTTAAATGCTGTTCTGTATCATTCCAGCCTAGGTTTTAACGAAATCACAGACCCAAAAAAACAAAAAAAAAACAGAGCCTTGCAGGAGACAAACATCAGATGACAGTATCTTGTGAAAGTTTCTGTGTGTGACAGAGAGAGAGGGAGAGAGTCGAGATGAGAGGGATCTTTGTAGGCAGTTTTAGCTCACTGACTATAAGCGCGAGTCTCTTGAGAAGGGCTGTTAGAATGAGAGACCCCCCACGTGGACTGCAGGAACACTTCTTCATCCAGCCTAAAAAAGAAGAACAATCTCAGCTGTTCCAAGCATAATCACAGTGCTGGTGTAACCCCTCTAAAAAGTGGGCGAGATGCAGCCGACTAAATGAGGATAAGATAAATATCCCATTTTATCTGCTTTCTGTTACAAAACAAATGTGTCTCCGGGAATATAAATGGCTCTTTGTTTAAAACAGAACCACGTATTCAGAAAAACACCACATTGAGAAGCTTTTTTTTTTTTTTTTTACACTTTCCAAAGAAAATTACTGTTGCTTGCTTGTGCCGAAAATCACTTACATAATTTTTAGTGCATTATGGGTGTAGTAATCCTGTTATGAGTGTGTTTTAGCAAGTTGCTAAGCGGTTGGGTGTTATTTCTTATATTTAAAAACACCGGGGAAGCAAAGTTTACGGTAAAATTTTTACATCACAGTGTAATTTTACTGTAAAAGTTGGAAGTGAGAACGTGTTGTAATTGTATCAATAATTTAGTGTTTTCTCATTTTATTAGGGTGTCGTAGGTTACATTTTCAGTTATTTATATTCTGTTTTATTGTCGTGTGTGTTAGACTGATGGTGTTTTGACCCTGCACGCTAATTACAGGCACTGTATCAATACATTTTAAGCTAAAAAGCAGATTTTGCCATCATATCAGTTACAAAACTTTGCAGGCATCCCATAATACTGTAATGCAAGTAAGTAACATTTCTACTTATAAAGCAATTAATGCCTCCTCGCTGAATAAAAATATTATTTTCTTTAAAGACTTCACAGAAAGTCTATGGAGTATTTTCACCAGTATTAACACCCACAAACGTACATCTGATGTCCCGGAAAAAGTAATAGTGGTAGTAATAGAAAAAGTCGCATAGTTTGAAGTGCCATTCATGCTCGTAGCCCAACCGGCGCTGCACAAAACCAATGCCTAGGTTTAGTAAGGTTGGGCTCTTGTAAGTAACTAAAGCAGAGTATGAGCCAAAGCATGCCAGACCAATGAGCTCCACTGTAGGAAGTGTTCTGTTATCTCCAACATATGTTGGGAGAAGTGAAATTGAATTCTAGATAGAGGCCAAAAGGACTGTCAGGTGTCCATATTTCATTTTCACAACCACAGGTTCTCCAATTTCGGCCCACTTGTGTCTCGCGTTTCTACTGAGTAATGGCAAGGGTTAAAGGTGACCGGCTGTTTCCTGTGAAAATCTGATGTTTGGAAAATCAAATCTTAACAAGCCGGATGTTCTGCCACCAAAAAAACATCCAAATGCCGATGAAGCCAATAAAGCACAGCTCTGTGGCGAAACTTCTTTTCAAATGCTTGTGAAAGCGAGGATTACAAATCCAGTATTATTCAGAGGGACGAGGCATTTGTCAGTGAGTTTTTCACCATCATTGCTCAACTTTGTATGAGAATCCGCAATAACGTGCATCTGCAAACCACAGAAATTCCTTGGAAAACAGAAAGAATGGTGTAGCGTTTATTAGCCCCCTCCCCGTGTGCGCGAATCATCCTGGCATATCGCGGGCCACAAAAGAAAAGAGGAAGAGAAAAAAATCAAGACGCATTTCAGTGAGCAGATCGCCTCCCATTGATCTCCAGCCACCGTTGATTCCTGCTTCATGAGAGCGTTTTCAGGGAAAGCTGTCTACCGCACTCAGGCGTGTAAGGAGACGATGGCAAATTGATGCTCCTTGCTGCGAGCGTCGCTCAGCCCTTCAAATGCATTTTATGTGTAGAAGGCCTGTTTTCTCTTGTTTACCAAAAGCTGTTCTCTCAGAGTGGATAACAACCCTGAACAAATATGACTCTCAGCTGATGCACAGGCCGCACGGCGAGCGCATGGAGATGATACTCATTACTGCCTCGGCTCAAACAGAAATAACAGTGACACTGTTCAATCCTTCACCGATGTCTGGAAAATCTTTAATAAAACTTCATGACTATCATACCTCCAACGAAAAAAGCAGTGGCACACGCTACTCTCAAACTCATGCAAGCTCACTTGAACTGCAGTCAGACAGTGATGTAAATAGACACAGCGTATTTTGCAGTATATAATTACATATCAAGGAATTCACTTTAGCAGCAGTGTTCAAGGTTAGTGACCAATCATTTTTTCATGGATTTTTCAGCTTCGGTTTAAATGTTTGCAATTTGATTGGAGTAAAACAAGTCAAGTGTGATATAAATGTGACGACACTTGTTTGGATAACTGTATGATTTAAAATTTCGTAGGATGCAGAAACTTCATGAATGTAGGCCATTTCTAAAATGCCCTGGAAATTGTGTGCCATGTGACTCGCTGCTTAACCGCGATGCATCATTGTAGTAATTAACTACCTAGTCCTGATTGTTTTCCCAAATGGCTGCACCGCTGTCATTTGAACCATGCTGGTTCAACAATATAGGACTGTTGTTAATGACATCTCACGCAGATGGTGGAGTAATCATTTCTGCTAATGAATTGCTTCAAGATTGCAGTTAATGTCCGATTATTATATTAATGTCAGGTTATTAACATTTACACAAAAAATTGAAAGCCATTAATTTTTTTCATCATGTGTACTAACTCCCATATACGTGTTCAGTCTTTTCATTTATTCACATTCTACTAGCCAGCAATCGAGAGCTGTATCTCCAACCAAACAGCTATGCTGTGCTGTTTCCGCTACTGTGAATCATTACAATATCCTGGCAATGACACAACTCGCCATCTTAGCTGGCTAAAGAATGCTTTTGCGAAATGCATAGCATATTAGCTAATATCTCTCACGAGGTGCAAGCTTTTACTATGCAAAAAAAAAACAACACTTTCCAATAAAAATGGGAGATTTAGAGACGGATGCCAAGTTAGGTGGGGTGGAATCTGTGATCTCTGGACAAGTTCATTTGCTGGCATCCATACGCTGTGTTTTTTAAATCAACTGGCTGAGGAGAAATACAGTTGTGTAAATTGAAAGTGGTCAGAGTCAAACAGACCTAAACAAAAACATTTTGACACCAAACACACAGCACAGTATGTGAATTTAGCATGTTTCCCAATATTACAGTATCTTTATGCTTCAGCACAGTCAAAAAATGACCTTTAAAATGTAGTTGGTAGGTAGCAGCATTTCTACATACAGTAAGCGCCTCTAACAAAATGGCATTGTGGCTTAGAATGAAAGAAAACAGTCTATTTATTTCAGTTGCGCAATCAAAGAAAGAGTTTTCATTCCCCTTTAGGTGACCTTAAGGAACGATTTAAGTATGTTCAAGCACACTAAAATCAACGACAGGAGGGTGGGGGAAGTTCCCAGTGTTTTAGATGATACTGAGATTGCTTCTGTTTTTAATATGATGTCCCTTATGCTCCCTTAATATGCAATCTGGTTTTATCTTTACAAATGTCTCGCACACTCATTCATCCGCCGCAGACTCGTTATGGGTGATAGGAAGTGAACAGCAACAGTTGGCCTGGGTCCAGCCCCAGCCAAGGGGATTTAATAAATATGATCTTTTCCACTGTAATATTTCATTTCTCTTATCGCGTGCACCATCGCATGTGTACGTCTCCATGTTCTCTTGCTGCATCACAAGCGAAGGTGCCCTTTAGAGAAGGACAGCAGAACCAAGTAAACACTCACAAACTTGCTGCGGAAAGTAGGGCATGCTGGGAGTTTTGTTTGTGGGGTTTTTATAGTACAGAGGAGTCGTTTCAATGAATGTCACTGGAGAAACATGGATAGCCTACTAATAATTAGAGTCAAAGCAGATGACTTTGTTTGCGCTCAAACATTATTACAGAGAGGAACAGACTTCAGGCATATTAAATAACCCTGACGGCACCATCAGTCAAACTAGACGTCAGAGATTGGAATCAATCCAGTTCATATGAAAACCATATGCACCAGGCTTATCTACATATTCATACGGGCACTTCATGCCTTGTTGTTAATAATCGCGTAACGTGGCTCTGGATGTCTCCATGGCAATGCAATATGATGCAGCGGCGTCCTCGCGGCCAGGAAACGGAGTAGAACGACTGATGAGAGAGAAAGAGGATGGGAAAATTGATAAGACGATGTGGAATCAGCCAGATCTGAGGCCTCATGGGACGAATCGGGAACCAAGATGAATATGGATTTCCATTAGAGACTGAGACTCCTTCTATGCAGGTGATTTGTTCTGAAATATCTGCCAGCGAATCTCCTTTGCTTGCACGTTTCCGGCTCCTTCACCGAAGTCATTTGCGAGACGAAGGTTTTCTTTTCCGTTTTTTGTCCCCCAGGCGACGTTGAAAATTAAAAAGCAGTTGAGTGAAGTGGCAACTAGCAATCACCCCATCTTTTCTGCTCACCTCTCGCTATCTCATGCCACACTACGCTGCTTTTTATCAGGGAAAAACAGATAAAGCAAAAACGTATCCAAGAGAGCGAGGAGACTGTTGAAGCATCAGTCATGACCTGGTGCTAATGATCTCTCATCAAAGCCAGAGTTAGATCGGCGCTTATGAACACGCATGGTGTGTGCCTGCAGCAAGAATCACCAATGAGCCGATAACAAAGCTCTGCGTGCAAAATATCACCAGTCTCTGTGCTCTCCAGAGGACTTGATATAAGCCTGACACATGCACATCATGGAAATTCCTGAAAATAGCTCAGGATAGTGGAGTTTTCTTCGCAGGGTGCCGGCATGTCAGGAAATCGTGGCAGTTGAGGTATTTCTGATCCCAAATGCCATGAATTACAAATTAGCCAGCAGACACGCAACCTGACATGGCAGCGAACGCAGCGACATGCTTGTTGCAATATTTTAGAAACAAGTCTTAGCTGGTCCTCTCCTGGTGATGGTGTACATTAGCCATGCAAGGATACTGACAGATTACACATTCCTCTCTAAACACCAGTGTCTGGTTTCATAGTCCTTCACTAAGTCAGCGATATCTGTGCTGTGCCAAGTTCATCCTGATTACAGAATAGTACAGTAATTTGTTGGCTCAGGTTTGTTTTTTACCATGGAAATAGTTTCTAAAGCCATATTCTATCCTGTTATATGGGGTTAATGTAATAATCACCGGAGCTTCGCTGTGATTTTAATCCAGTCCAAATTGGCCATGTCTGTATTTTTTTTTCCTGTGCCAGTAAAGATTACAGTCTTTTATATTCAACATCATGTTCTGAAGAAATGAGGCATACTAGTGCAAATTGACTAAACTTGTTAAAAGCTTGCGAATGTACTCCCTGTGGCCATGTCAGACCTGCAGGCATGTAACTGTCAATGCACGTCAAGTGGACACTGACTAATAAGAAGACCTGAAAATTAAAAGACTTTTTCTGTAGCATATGGATTTATGAAGCATTGTGCAATCACATTTCATATTTTGCAATGGACCAGATATATATGACCCTAGTGCGCAGTTGTAGTAGACACCCATTTCAACTAATCCCGGATTTAGGTATAACGGTTATTTAAGTTTTTTTCAGAAATCAGATTGCAACACCTGATGTTTTTGCTGCGAAACCTCGAAGCAGTGACGTCTTTCAATCATCTGTTTCCTAGACACTGAGAGGTCAAGCAGCTTTTCAGTAAAAACACGCTGAGGTCAAAGGTTTATCAGAGAGAATCAAAAGTCGCATTCAAGAACCAAGATCTCACTGGACAATGGCTGATGATGTAGATAGAGCATAAACAATATGGTCGGCCTTGATCATTGTTCAAAAGCAGGAATTGAGCGTAAATTTCAATAGATTCTGCACTGGTGTTCAAAACAAAAGCAGTGAGCAGAATACCAAGAGATAGATAAGAAGTCATTGATTTCATTTAAACGTAGCATTCCCTTCACGTCACTTCACAAATGGTTGTACCATTTCATATTATAATTACTGTTTATTATGATTTTTAACTAAAATTGGCAGATATGATTCCCTTACCTAGTAAAGAAACATGGCTTTGAGACGAGCAAAAAATATTTTTTTGTTGAAAACTGAACAGTCTAAACCACATACCAATGTGAGTACAAATAAAGTTTATTTTTTACAGTTGGATTTCAAGTAGTAATCACTGGCATGCTTCAACACAACATCTATCAGCACTTTTCATCCAGTCTTGGGCACGGGATGTACATCAAACAGAGGCCCCATCGTAAAACATTCCTCTTTGTGATGGCTACCTGACTGACACATGGCGTGAGAAAGATAAGACATACATGTTTAACATTATTAATTGCATGGCTGTGTGTTCACAGTGGAGCGTGACGACAATGATGACCGGGAATGTTGGGAACATTGATCATCATTCTCTATCTTCATGTGTTAGTGCCTGTGGATTCAGAGAAAACATGCTAAAGTAAACACTGACAGCATATGGTGATGAAAGAAGGGAAGCCATTGTTACATAAGGCACTTCTCATTTCTGCAGGATGTCAGGGGAGTTTTTCTTACCTGTCTTTTGCAGAGCACTCTGGAGAGGTACAAAAATGAGGGATGGCTGTTTAAAGCTGTCAAACATGCTGCATACTCTGGCTCGGTTCCAACTTAGAATTTAGTGCAGGAAAAAAAGCAATGGAGAAGTTTTCTGTAATATTCACATTGCACATAGTGTCCGTTTGACTGAGAGCCATGATGACAGACAAGATTTTCCATGCATTTGTCTGTCAGTATTTACTCTGAAGGTATCTAGATTGAAGATGGTGTTGAGTTTTTCTCCTTCACCTAGGGACTGAGTAAATTGTCATTTGTCATTGTCATTGCATCGCCCAAACATTGGCAGTGTGCAACACAATCGCTTCTGATTGGGTTCATGAACGTTAATTAGCTGTTAGTTGTGTTATAATCAGCGTCAAAAACACAAAAGTGCATTATATTGTATGCATATGTGCCTGTCAGATGCCCAAATTGCATAATTAACTACATGAATGTAAATGTATAAGATGACAGAAACACAATGTCGTAGTCATCATTAATGAATTATGAAGAAATAAATTCAGGTAACTACCCTTACGAAAGCTGCAGAACTAATGTGTGTAATGTTACATTACAACATCCCATTATATATAAAAACATTCGATTTTAAATATTATCCAATCATGTAAAATGACGAATCCAAGCAGAAGGCCCAGCTAACCAAGAGTGGACTGAACAAGCATGTAATTGGTAAATAGTAATTCTGTTATGGCTAGCGCCCACTTACCTGCCCCTCAGCAAAACGGTTAGGTCTACTTTTGTTACATCAAGTTACATCACCTACAGTAATTGATATTCATGATCTGATAGGATTTAAAATGTGCTTCTGAAAGAATATCTTTACTGTACCAGCAGTAGTGTCCACACGGCCATGGTAACATTAAGGCATTTTGTCTCAATTACATTTCAAGTCTGACCTTACCATTCAAGCTAAAGACTTTTCACAACTAGATGAAAATTGTGTCAAATTCTTTGCATCACTAGTGCAGAGTTAGCAGAGAAGAGTGACTATTTTTACTTTTGCACTTCTTTCTACCCTCTGGCCCACAAGTAAGTCCCTTGTCAACCCAAACAGCATTGACATGCATCCATTTGGCAGCGACTGTGAGTGTATGTGTGTGTGCATACACACTCCCTTGCTCCCACGGCACCGCCTGGCACGCAAACACACTTCACATGTCTTTCCAAAGTGATCCTTCTGTTTTCTGACCGCCCCACGGAGGAGCAAGAGAGTCAGAGGAGGGGGAAGCGGGCGAGAAGGGGGGTCTCACAAGCAAACACTAAAGGTTACTGCACTCATTCCCCATTAAATATCAAGGACAGCGGTAATTGCAGCACCCTGTTGTCAGGTTCCAGTGGCACGGTGGGCCATCTCATCCATCTGACCTTGGGAATGAGAGAAAATGGCTTCTCTGGTGATGGGTAACCATTCGGAACAAATGTTGCGATGCTGTATTGTGGTTAATTACCTTGCGTCGACTGTGTCGCTAATAACTGCCTTGTCAGAAATGGCCCTTGTTGCTGAAACGTATGGGATCAGCAGGTGATGGATCTCTTTCAGGTTGTAACCTGTGGTACACATGATGAGGTTTTCTGAGGGAAGGCTGCAGCATAATTGAAGCAGGGGGCAGTTAATGGGAGCAAACCCCAGCTTACGTGGAAAACTAAAAATGTAAAGATAAACTGTGAATGGTGGAATGGCAGAATGAACAAGAGGCGGCCTGAAAAAGAACAAGTGACGGCATGTAATTAGCACCATTCCTTTGCATGGCCTCGTCGGTAGGATGGGACTTTGGTCGTGCCGATGCAAGTGTTGCTAGGGCATTGTGGGAGTTGCTCGCTGTTCAAATATAGTGCCCTGGTGTGCCAGCAGAGGAATGTGGCTGGTCTCTGGTTTGGTGGGGCAGGGGACAGAGTTAAATACCAGGATTAGAGGGAATTGATGGGAATGCTAACTGAGTCGGCCAGCTGCGGTAACTAGGGCCAAGGTTTGTCCCTGTCTTATCGTGGAGTCTGTCAGTGGTTGATAGTGGGAGAGGAAGCTCAGACCCCTGGCACGGAAACCGCAGTGTTCTCCCAGCCCCACTGACCCAGATTTTCGCACCTCCACTCAGAAAGTCCCAGAGAGCTGCTTCATTGAGCTTGGCCTGTGCCGCTAATTAAGTCACACAAGGATAGCCAATCCAAAGCTGTCAAGTCTTTGTCAGAAAATTCCATTCTGGTTCTTTTGGGCAAAGCTTGATTTACTGATCACCCTGACACTTGATTATTGAATTCTTCATCGTTTAATTTCTGAAGTCTGTCTGGTGTTTAAAAGTATGGCTAGCCCCATACAGCAATGACATCATTTGGAAAGCGAGAGAAGGGACAAAATTGTCAGCATTTCCAATGCTTATCGTCTGACTATTGAAAGTCGCACATGCTCTAACTAGAATCACATCAGAATCACTTACCTACTTTGAGGAAACCATGACGTCTCTTCAGCCGGAACGCTAGCCTAAAATCCTTCAGATGTTGTCTGCACCCCAAAGTCATTTCAGGTGACTGTAGAGGTTAACAACAAGTGGTTGATTCCTATTAGAACTCACCTGGGTATCCGTCTGTCAGTAATGATTTGTGTTGTTGTCGTACTTCTTGTTGTTTTGGAGCAGAAAAAACTAGGCCTGCTGGGAAACGGAGTTTAATGTTCACTATGTGTTTTCCTCTTTTTCCCTCTCTGAGGACAGCTGCGGCGTCTTCATCCATTAGCGCTTGGATGAGTGAGGTGTGCGGTGCTGTGTTGACACACTCGGCTTCCTTCCGGCCTGCTTGATAGGAAGCCGTGTCTGGCAGCTCTCTGGGGCATAGGCGATAGTCTCCAGCAGTCTCCTGTCTGCCACTCATCATGGCTAGAGCTCTGTCACAGTAAGCTGTCAGTACCATGAACGATGAGGACTGGTAAAGTGTCTCCAGAATGAAAATAGGTTTTACGCTCAATGTCGGTCAACGTGCCGTCAAGATTTATTTATCGTAAACTTATGTGTGACCCCTATGATGTGTACCACTGTAGCATTCAAAATAGAGAGATCTTTATTCCCTTAGATGTTAGCTTACTTTTTGCTTCTTTAGTGAATGCATTTAGAACGCTATGCTTTGGTACCTAGGTATCCAGTTCTTTTCTGAGGGAAAAGAAAAAAATTTCTCACCTTGCTTTAGCACACCTGCCTATGAATTTTCAGGTGTTCCTAAAGACCTTGACTAGCTGGTTTAGGCATGTTTAATTAGAATTCTAGCAAAACCTCTGTTTGCAAACTGTTATAATTTGTGGTATTTGCTATGGCAATACTCATACTTAGGGTAAAATCAAGATATATTTTTGTCTTTTTACATTTATTAAGATAGGATAGTGTAGATTTGAGAGGAAACGAAAAGTGGGTGGGAAAGGAAAGGACCTCAAACAAAAATTTGAATTCGGGATGACCTATTGGGGCACAATGGGCCCTATTTTAATGATCTAAATGCAAAGTCTAATGTGCATGGTGCACGTGCATTCAGGGCATGTCCAAATCCACTTTTGCTATTTTAATGGCAGGAAAACAGTCTGTGCACTCGGGCACATAATCAAAATGGGTCATCCCTATTCTTTTAATAAGTAATGGGTGTTTTTTGGGCATAACATTCAATAAACCAATTATCTGACATTCCCTTTAAAAGCAAGTTGTACTCACACCATGCCGGATCGCTATTTACATGACGGTTTTAATATTTGGCATGTGTGGCATCCCTGTGTTTAATAAGCAAAATCAACATTCTTATGGACCCACCCAGAGGTACATAATAATAATATATATTATTATAACAAAATAATATTATAAAAATCCTGCCATTGACTTTAGACTTTAGATCAAGTTTGAGTTGGTCTACGGCGCAGTTTATTTTCAGTTCCTCAAAATAGCAACGTACCACCAATGCGCCAGAACACACTTTTTTAGACCAGCATGCCCATAGATGCACAAATGGATGCAAATGCATTTGCTAGTTAGAAGATATGCACTGGATACGAAAATTAAAACTAAAACTAGCAAGCACATTTGCGCCAAGCCTTGCGCCGCATTGCACCCGGTGTATGATAGGGTCCAATGACAATATATGTTGGTGCACTGCCCGTCAGGCTTTTGGTACATTTCCATATTTTTGGCAGGTTACTGCCAAAGATGTGCTACCGACATATGATCTAACTTGTGATTTTGGTCTGGTGGCTAATAGCTAATAACTGCAATAATTCTCATAGACTATTTCAATAGGGAACAAAATCATTTCCAGGCACAAGCATTTCAGATGCTTGGAGGTAAAAACTTTTGGAACACACACACGCACGCACACCAGCAACCACATATAAGCACACTTTCACATTTATTAAACATTACTGCAAACAATGTTTGCATATTATATAACCAAGGAAATAACAAAGAGATGCATCCTCAACATGAAGTCAATTACACTTAAGATCATATGAAAGCTGACCCTTTACTTGTGACCCAGCTATGCTGTGTGTTAAGCTAACAGTCTGTTTTATATCTGTGCTCCTGGTTCCTGAGGGGTTGTGTCTGGGTGATGGCACGCATCATGCCTCATTTCCTGGAGAATGCAGGACACAGGCCTCGCAGCACTGCAGGCCGGTCATGAGATATGGGTTAGTCATTCTCAGGTGTTTACACAGAGAAATGGAGAAATAAAGAGAGGGGATCTAATGCTACTCACATTTCAGTGGGGAATAGTGAGATTTTAACCTGTCTTACCAAACCGCTAAACTAAGTGATTTTACAATACTTGTACAAATTATTCTTTATTTTGTGAATGCTTTTGAATAATGCTGTTTTACTGGGTTGTAATTGCGAAGACAATTATGGGACCACAATGAAATGCCTCGTTTGACTTGTTCAAGGGATTCTAGAGCAATAAATTATGACATACAGTCTACTTTTACAGTTTTACACACTCTTGCATCAATAGCCTCACGGTTTATACTAAAGCTATATACTATTTTACTAGCGATGTCTTTGCCAACCCTCTATAAAGCGCACCGTTAAACATGTTTCTATTAAATGGACACCGACTCATGCCGTCTCTGGTGAGTCAACAGTCACACCTGAATCCCTGGCCAATAAGATCATGCACAGGTGTTTGCAAAACAACTCTGATCCGTCTCTGAGTGTGCTGACCCGGCCAAGGTAAAACAATCCAGTCAGAGAATGCCTTAGTCATGGGAAAATGACATAACCAGTGTGATGGGAAGATGGGAGCAGTGCAGGAAACTGTCGATGACACACTGCTCAAACATATGATATCATAGTCTAAAGTCCATAAGAGGATGATATCATGTGTGCGGTTTTGAATGTACAAACAAAAAACAAAACACAGAGTCAACACACGCTTAGAGTTGGAGGTAACCTTCAATCATGACGTACGTGACAACCACAAACCTCATGTCAGCGGATTTATGTGCTTGGGTGAAACCAAACGTTCCACATTTTTACCACACTTTACACTTTTTTTGTTGCGTAGATACAAAAATCAGTGGCAACACTTTATTTTGATGGTTCCTTGTGAACATTCTGTTGACAATAAGTAACTTTGCAGACACTAAGCAGACTGTCTGATTATTATCTGCTAACTCTTTATTGTGACGATCTCCCAACAGACATTCTACCGACTGTAGGTAACTTCTCAAGAACGTGTCAACTTATTCTAACCCTAATACTCCGCTAACAGTAGTTAGTTGGCATGTAGGTGCAAAGTTACTTATTGTCAACAGAATGTTCATAAGGGACCATCAAAATAAAGTGAAACCAAATCAGCAAGTGTTGCTTCTGTTTCGAAAACCGATTCGGTTAGTTAATGAATCAGACGTATTTGATTTTTGAGTTCTTGATTTCAGATTTGGTGACTTGAGAAGACGTGCAGTGGTGTAGCATCTTCTTATACGTTCAGTGTGCTTTTGTGCTCCTTTTGAAGTTTTAAAGATTTTGTCTCATTCACTGTAATTGATTTTTTTTATTATTATTATTCCTGTAAAATCCCAGTGGATGCTATCAGACCCAGCCTAAGACAAGAAGCAGCCCGAACATCATTCTTATAGTTTTAAAAGGAAAGCACAGTTCGATATGTCATACTGTCCTAACAAGGCAAGACAAGCTGTGCAAGTCATACTGAAAGTAACAAAAAAGAAACTTTCCTTGATTAGAAAGCCCGTGAGAGTACAGGCGTGGAGTTAGTCACTTAGTATTCACTATTTCAACCGCTCTATGTGTACTCACTGTTGCTATTGTTACCATGACAAAGGGCCTCAAAATCCCTTTTGAATGCCTTATCATGATTGGTTAAATTACTGGCCATGTTAATACAAATCCAACTTGCTCCAAAATCTCATTTTCATTCTGTTTCCTGTCATTATTCCTAATTCTGCCTCACTCCGTGGATTTGGAAGCTACGTTGCCATGGTGACAGAATTATTAATTTGCCTGTTTCACCCATCCAAAACCGAGTGAATGCACATGAGCAGTACATTGAAGAGATAAGATGAATGTGTGTTATTGCGATGCATTTACAAAATGTGATAATGTGCTAATAAAAAGTGGCCTACTAATGAGGCAAAAAGAGTGCGATTGTAGATTATGAGTCTATTTAGTCTTTTCTCTCTGATATGTTTCGTCACGGGTTGTTGGATTTTGCGCACACATCCTGAACTACATTATAATGAGCATGTGTGCAATAATACGGCACATTATTCACAGATCTGTATTTCCAGAAAAGAGAATTATTCAATTCAAAGGTGAAATGTTTCATTTTTACGCCACTTCCAGCACAATAAATTAAAGTAAAATGTTTTAAGCCACATCGACATTTTGCGTGTTCTATTAAAAATTCAGCAAATGTAAATAACACAGTAATAGTGTGAAATATTATTACAATTTAAATAACTGCTCTCTTTGTTAAAATATTTTAATATTTCATGTGGTATTTGATCATTAATAATAAAATAAATTATTTTAATGATATACATAAAATAAATCAAATAAACTTTTTTGTCAGAATAAAATATGTTTTAAATATTCAAATATATTACAGTTACTAATAATGCTTACTTTATTTTTTACAATGTTTCTAAATAACATTAATATATTCATCCATTACTTTATTGAAGTGGGGCCAGTGAAAATTTTGGCAGGATAAAATAAAGTAAAATAAAATAAAATAAGCCCTGCTGCATATCACATATCATTATTGCTTGCTCATTCTTTTCTCTGCTCTTTCTTTCACCAACAAGCATGTGTGGGGTCTGTTACACTGAAACTAAGTGATATACATTAGATGTGGAGCTGAGATAAGAGATAAGACGGGGAGACGCATTGTGTTGCAGAGAGAGGAACGTGGACCTCCTGGGCACTGACCTGGCTGCCAGAGATCAGCGTCCCGATGGGCTGGACAGACTGCGAGGCTTGGCTCAGTATCAGATTTTAGCGGAGGACAAAAGAGATTTTCTTTTATTTGCCCCAGTCAGTAGGACAGTAGGGTGAAGCACTGTTACGGGGGTAAAGTCCTGTAGCGAGTCAAGCCATGGATGCACATGCAACAGGAAAAACGATGTAGAATTTGTCGTTTTCTGAAAAAAAAAATGTGCGGTATTTGAGTGAGTTTTGGGTGGCTCTGAGTTTCAGTGCATTTTTATAGTTAATAGAGCAAGACGTCACAATGCGTTCGCAACAGTAAAATATATCTGTCTCGCACATATAGTGCAAGAAATAGTGCAGTAGAATAAAAAAATGTCCTGTGTATAACAGACCTTCAGACCTTTGATGCCACGGTATCCTCATGCAGCTGATAAGGTGTTTCTAGATGCAGTCAGTTAGGGTTTTCTGTCTAAAAAAGTCTCCGTAATATTCTGCTCTGTAGATACGGCTCCTTCAGCGCACGGTTATGCGATTTTAATGTTCATTTTATAGCACGCCAGGTGAAAATGTAAGCATGATGACTCAGAAAATGGTGCATAATTTAAGGAATCATTTACGTCTGTAGCACAAACGACACCGAACGCTGGCTTAGCGCGATTTTATAAAAATCGGGGTGTGAGAAAAGCACGTTTTCGCCTCCCACTTTCACACCGAGCTTGTGAAAAGTTCCGGACTGAATCGCGGTCCATCCATGTCATTAACGGTCAAGGTAACCCGATAGAGGGTCTGCACGCTCAACTCTCTAAAAGCATCATGTATTCATTCACCCAAGCCTGTAATCAGAGGGCTGGGCTTCTGTTTACACTTTGTACCAGATAAACGCCCAGCCCCCTTCTGAAAAAAGGAGAGAGGCGATTTTCCCACAGAGTTCCAGTGAAAAAAAAAAAAACATAGAATACTTAACATTCCTTGTCGTGGAATAATGGTAGCAGCCTTTAGCATATCAAATCACAGGGGAAAACAAGCCTCGACCACAGAATGCTTCACACTGTGAAACAATGACCATTCAGCTGGCCTTTAAATTTTCCAGCACATTTAAGATCTTCCTTCAGAGTTTCAATTACTCGAATGCCACCCCCATCGATATACTGCTTGGGCGCATTTGATGTGGTTTTTAGATACCCTATTTTTAGACGCTAGTTATTTCCTTATTTTATGGCGCAATACCAAACATTCGCGCGATAAGTGTCTGATATCGGAAATAAAAGAAAATTAATCTGATAACTACAGGATTGTTTGATATTAATGAGGATTAAAGGAAGAAGCAACACTAATAAATAGTTCAGTATGTACTCGCAAATATAAATTCTAGTGTTAATGTATTTATGCACTGTAAGTATTTCCAAGCATTTTTTTTTTTTTTACCAAATTATAATCACATCATTTTTCCCAACCCAAACCAACCTTGCCTTGGTTCAAAAAAAAGAAATAAATAAAATCGAATTGTAAAAATCTAATTAAAATCACATATTGTAAATAACATTAATAAACAACAATAATAAATCAAAATAACATGCGTTATAATGTACCTTTTTAAATACAGTAATAGACAAGGACAAGGGGGAAAATGTCATGATTTATCTAAAAAAAAAAGGAAAATTTCTGTAAATATTTAAGGCATATTCATTGTTAATCCAGCTCATTGTAAAAAAAAGACTGGAATTCTGGAAATTAATCAAACTTCTCAACTCTAGCAGCATATTAATGAGGATTAAATCTGAAATGCTATTAAGTATGTGCAATTGCAATTCAACATAGGTCTTTAGAAAGTGTGTGGCCTTAAATTAAAATAATAGCAATGTGTATATATATATATATATATATATATATATATATATATATATATGGGATGGCTTCAGTGCACTCTTCAAGGTCAAGTGCCAGCTTCACGGTGACCGACTTCTCTACCCGTCAATACACACAGAGCTGAACAGAGACACACACAGATCGTTTAATGCCACCCTTGGCTGAATTTCAATGAAGCATCCACAAGACCGAGCAAACAGAGACAGACCATGTGTAAAGACTAATGAAGCCAATGATCACTTTTGCGTCGCCAGGTACCGCATACAGTAAGACGATTCTGATTTATGACATGGCGCATTAGAAAGAATATCGATTTCTCCTTTTGTCTCTCTCTCCTGCTTTTTTACCGGCCAAAGATTGATGTCACCGCATTGATTCCCAATCAATCAATTTATTCTCATTTTATTAATGGCCTAGCAATCGCTCAAAGTCCTTATGAAAAGCACTGCATCTCAATTACACGCACCTGGTAAAATAAATGGTTTAGGGATGATTCGCTGAATTACAATTGGCTTTTTTTGCCAGTTCGCCAACTTATTGGCCACTCAAATCGGTAATTGCGACGCAAAATGCGTTAAATAAGTCATTGAGGGACGTGAACACCACTTGAATTGCATAGAAGTGTGATTTTGTGCAGCCACATTACACAAGGTGAGAACGCAGAACACAGATACGCGACGTCTTTTGTTTGTAACCACAAACAAAACAGGCATTGATGGTATTGCTGTCACTTTGGGGACTCGGGGGAAAGAATGAGCAGGTTTGGCACACGTCCAGTTTTAATAAAACACAGCTATTGGTGTGCGTTTCCTCGCTTCAGCAAATCCAATTGGAAATGCTTGGCCTGTTCCATGTCTGCGCTGTATTAAGGCTAATTAGTGTCTCAGTCTATTTGCATAGCGACTAGTTTCCGGCTATTCTCTGCCCGCTGACCTGAGCGTGCGTGCTGCTCACAGGATCAACTTTTCCTGAAAAGAACGGCCAATAATTGTTTTCGCACGCATCAAGGGATGGGTACTCGCGGGATAAATGGCCCTCTATATGGCGCATCGTTTAGAAGGGAAAAAGAACAACCTGCAACAACTTACTGATTGTAGTGACATTGATGTATTAAAATGGACCCTGTGCGTAATTGCTCTTTCCTGTGGCTACTGTGCAGGGAGGGTTGCATAATGATGATAGAGTTTAGAACCTCGCTAAAAGAGATAAAGCCTGCCAGGGCCCACCGCAGAGTATTTTTCTGGACACTTCCTTAATGAAACATCCCGCTGGATAATGCGCCCGGGCGATATGAATGAGGATGAAAAGAGAGTTGAGTGGCAACTTTCCATTGTGGACCGCTTTGTTGTCGCGCAACATTGCCGCCGCGTCGCCGCTTGGTCCGTCAGTCGATAGCCACTCGTTCTCGTTCAATCCACATTGGGCGCTCTCGCTCAGTTATGACAACTCAAATGCTCGGATCAGCTTAACACGAGGCGGCGTAAAGCGTGGCATTAAGACACACTGTTAAACTGCGACTCATTGTTGCAGTTCAATTTCAATGGGTTTAAAAGGACAGACGCTGAGGTCCACAGTGACAGACCGTCCTCAATGGCACTCTTTCAGTTCAAAAGCAGGCTGGACAAAGCCATTGTCCGGAATGTCTGACCTTTGCCAATGATTAACAGTTGCACCACTTCCCCTATGACAAGCAGCTCAAAAATTCCTTCGAATGACTATCATGGCCAGGCGCTGCAGCTCCAAAGACACCACCATATGACTGAATCAGATGCTACGAGTTACAAATATGGCCCCAGCTGAGAGCTACAATGGGGACTCAGTTCTCCAGAGGTTAGCACCAGACTATACTGTGGCGCTGGACAATGGCAGTCTGTTCTAGAAATGTTGTTTGTAACATCTCTACTGAATTCAGAGGCCGGGAGGCCGGATCGGCGTGTAAATTAACTTTACCCACATGTCTTATGCAAGCGATAAAAGCACCGTCTCTCAATTTCAGAGCCATTCCGAAAGATTAAGTGATTACTTCATGAATCGCTAGTGTTAAAAAAGAAAAACGACAGACTCTGTGCAAGCTTAATTAGTTGTTTAAAAAATCTAATCGATCATCCGAAACAATTATCCATCCATTAGACATGGACTGTACGCATATAGATGCACATGTGAATATGCACCGTTCATTTTGGGCATGACTCACTAAATAAAGAAGGCTAGAGTGGAATCTGTGAATGGCAGTTACTCCTTTTGATTTGTTTTACATTGAACTACACATCCATATCTGAAACCCAACTATTCACTCTGTAAAAAGTGACTTTATTGAAACTAAGATAAAATGAACGAATCCCTACGAATGTCACGTACTATAACACTCTCACTGCTTCAGGAGTATTCGGTGTGCAGCTGTATGCTTAACATACCCACTGTATTTCACAAAATGTGCATTTTTTAGCATGCTCACACAGAATACTGTCCCCCACAATGCAATATCCTCCACTTCACCATTCATTTCCATTGATGAATGAAACAGAAACATAGCACTCACAATTTATTTCCTGAGTCTTGACTTTATTCGAATGCAATGTCATGTTTTTTCACAAAACTGAGTAATGCGTTTATTTTTTTTTTTTAACGGGCAGTATGAAATACACGATTATTGCATTAGCAACATAGTCCTGAAATTTTGATTCAATGTATCCTGTACTAAATATCAGATACTTGTTTTAATCTCAGTTAAGTATTTTTAAACTTCGAACCCATCGCCGCATTTGGTCTGCTAAATCAGAAATTCAACCTGAGCAACTAAACCAACAGATTAGGTTCATCATTCACCTCTTGCTTAGTCCAGACAGACCCCAAACAAGTGGCTATTTAAAGAGTGGACACAAGTCAACTGGGCAGTGCTGTGCTTACTAGGCTGTGTTGATTTACCAGAGCGACCGCGTCCTTCACGTATGAGTCATGCGCGATGTGCTTTGGCCAAATTTTTGGCCACTCTTTTATCAACGGCATTACAGCGGCATTAGAGATTTAGATGATAAAAAAGTTTGTTTCTTTTGATTATTCAACGCATCCTCCTACTTCAAATGGAGTAAGAGTAAATGTAACCTTAAAGCGAGGTCTAGGCTGTTATATCTGGAAAAAGCTATCTGTTAGGATTCTCATTCATTTCAAAGGCAGCTGCTTGGCTGGCACATGACACTCCGAAGAGGGCCATAATGTGATTCGTCATTTAAAAGACATTAATTAACATATTTTCATGATTAAGAATACATTGCAACTCAATTTTCTATCATTTCTAATTAGATTACATTATATATATTTAATATATGCCTGTCATATCTAATCAATCAGCAAAGATAAATATTAATTACACTTTTAATAAGAAAAAAAAAACTTGTAAGCCAACATTAGGACTTGCATAGACACAGTTTATCTTATTGGCTGCATTTTCCAATTGCTTAATAAAGTTGCATGCTGTTCAGATATTCTTGCACAGTGCTTACAAGGCCTGCAGGGCAATTTCATTGCAGAACCAGACACTGGCTTCACTGATATCTGTCAAGTATTAGAGACATTTTTATTTGTGGTATTTAAAAAATGCTTGGAACTTTTCCAAAACCTTGCTTTCGTTTGCAGGAGTCACTCAAGGGAGCTAAAAAGCAAGCAAAATGGAAAAGGAACGTATTTCAACACTAAAGTTCTCCGGGAGAAGCAACCGATTGCACACAGCGCTCGCACTGGCCAAACCGAGGCGCGTGTGACACTCCGTCGTCAAGAAACAGAAATGAGTGGTTCGAGAGCAGAGCCTTTATATACGCTTCTAAAAATATCGTCCAATCAGCGTGCGGGTCCGTTCGGTTGAATCGACCAATCGCGGCTCCGGGGGGCGGGACTTATTTCCGCACGCCGCCGCGATTGGCTTAAAGTGATATCATATGCGCCCGCGCAAGCTGTTCGCGTCTGATTGGTCGCTCCGCGAGGGAACGTCACGCTATCACGAGGGAGTAGGCAGGCTACAAGGTTTGAATAGGGGAAGTTGACAGAGCGCAGCGCTTTGCGTGAGTTCAGTGTTTGCAAATACAGAGTGATCTCAACAGACGGACTAGCGGACTCTGAGCAAAGCGACGGCTGCACTGCGTTGCTGTTGCACGAAGAGGACGCTTGCTTGTCACACTTTATCTCCGATTCGTCAAGATACATATATATATATATATTTTTCTGTCTTTTATTGCCTGAAACGTGGGATTGCAATGGATGTTCTACCGATGTGCAGCATATTTCAGGAACTTCAGATCGTTCACGACACTGGCTATTTCTCTGCATTGCCATCGCTTGAAGAATACTGGCAACAGGTAATCATTTTTAAAGTCAAACGGAGAAAACTTCCGCTGCGATCGGCGAACGGAGATCTCGTGGTTCGACTTCGCCGCCTTTTAAACTGGAATCGAAGAGTTCTTTGCGATCCGCGCTTGAATGAAACAGTGTAGCGTTCTAAATGACGTGTTTGATTCGTTTACACAGTTGCGCGGTAAATGCCGCCGGTCAGCTTGCGTGCAATATGTCTGCGTTATTAAACTTGTTTCGGCATACGGAGTACGTTACAGTGTTTGAAGAGCCGCTGCTGGCGAGTCAGATACGTATTGCGTTGCAAGCCGTAAAAAGCACGATTACAGCGAGGAAAATAATTCTGCTCGGATCACTTTTTCCTCCTTGCGCTTTTCCGACTCGAACGAAGCCTGCTTGATTTGACAGTCTGCAGCACATGTTCTGTCACATAACGGGGTTTAAAGGAGGTGCTTATTAACTGTCATAGCAGGTTCTGCTGCTTGATGCTGATATTCTCGTGATTGAACTGTTGCAGCCGTATTCTTGGCACGTTAGTGCGAATATTCCTGCTGAAATCGATCCTGGCGGTTTCCCTCAGGCTTTTTGGGGATTCTGGCATGGTGCCGTATGAATGTATCTCTTGGCATTTAAACGTGCGTTTGCGTCTAGTTGCTTATTTTTTCCCAGCGTAGCCTGTTAAAGAGGGGGTTTCTCCAATAAACGAAAACCTGTTATCGTTACTTCACCGTTATGCTGTTTAAAACCCATTTGTTTTGTGGAAAACGAAGAAACGAGACGGTAGACAGGATGTTAGCCTCAGTCACCGTTCACTTACATTGCGTGTTTTCCTACGCAACGCGAGTGAACGGTGACTTGCGCCGTAAGTCACAACACTTCGTGGAAATGGAATAACGTTGAGTAAATGACAAGTCTGAGCTGTCTAAATTTCAGAAACGAACGTTTAGCCTTATGGAGAGTCTGTAGGAGGAGTAAGTCGAGGTTCTTTAGGCCATATTTTGCGCGGTAAACATCATCGTGGTTACCGAGGATGTGCAGGGTTAAACCGCACAGCTAAATGCTCGCATCGAGCGGAAAAACACAGTTTGAAGTGTTTAACTAACCGCTTGTGCACTCAGATGTAGTGCGTTCACACTTAATACGTGTTTAAATCGGTTTTAAACGCGTCCAGATGCAGGCTGAGGGGACGTCAGGCTGTTTGAATGAGGAAACTCGACCGAGGAAGTTCTGTGGCTTCCTTAAAAGGACTCTGAAATGTCTGCATGACTCACTAGGGGATAACTGTTCCAGAAAGACGATACACGGCTCTCAAAGCCATATTTATACCTGAAATACTGATTTTATTGCTCGTGTACTCGGTAATGTTTCAACGTGACATCGTTTTACATGTTTCAGCAGAAAATGTGTGAAACTGCAGTGTGGTTAACCCAAACTAACCCCTGGCAGTCATGTGTGAAAGTTAGAGGAAACTCAATGAATCGGTCATGCGCGTTCTAACATGGTGTTTTCTTTTTTTTTGTGTGAATCAGACCTGTTTGGAGCTGGAGAGGTATTTGCAGAGCGAGCCGTACGTCTCGGCGTCTGACCTCAAGTTCGAGGGCCAGGAGGATCTTTGGAGCAAGCTCATCTTGGCTTGTGGAGATAAGGGAGATGGGAACGGCAACCTTCCCGGCGTCAAGGAGGACGACAATCAGGACTGCCAAATATTAGAAACCAACAGCATGAATTCGGATGCCAGCAGCGAGGCGTCTGACAGTTCGGAGGAGCTCTCGCCCACTCACATCTTTACCTCCAACCCGCTGGGCTCGGTTCTGACGGAGTCAGCGCATCACTTGAGTTCCTCTATCATCAGCACACCTCCGTCCTCGCCAGAGACGCCCCAGGAGCCTGGCGTCCCGCAGGTCTGGGGCTCCACGCAGACTGACTTGCACGTGCCGGTGAAGATCCGGCCAAACGGACTGGGGAAGGCCTCGGATAAGGCCTCTGCGGGAGGGGACGCCTCTCCGGACGGCAGGAGGAGAGTGCACAGGTGTCACTTCAACGGCTGCCGGAAGGTTTACACGAAGAGTTCTCACTTAAAAGCACATCAGCGGACTCACACAGGTAAGAGAACCTTCGGCTCTGACGTAGCTCTCACCGAACAGAAAGCGGAAGCTCGCGCGCGCTACGCCGAGGTTTCGCGTCTCCCGCGAAGTTGTGTAATAGAGTCGAGTTCACACAGGCTGTCCTCAGCTGCGAGGCTAATGTCACTCTGTGAATATTTGCCTCGCATGACTGCACGCCTAAACGGTGACCTAATCTGTTTGGAATGCGGCCGCGGCCAGGAAGGAGGGGGATCGGATCGGGGGGGGAACGAAAGCCAGCCAGGGTGAAAACAACCTGCTCTACCAAAACAGTTTTGGTTTCGTCATGGGAAAGAACCAAGCTTTTGAATGGGGATCCGGGTGGCCCCTTTTTTTTTTTTTTTTTTTTTTTTTTTTTTTTTTTTTTTTTTAAAGGGCCCGTCGCATTCAAAACAGGCTCCGTGTGACGCGCATTGTTCGGCACAGAGACGGACTTTCTGCATACCGTGCATTCCCGCAATCCTTGAGAGCTTATTGAAGTTAAGACTGATGCATAAACATGCGTCCCGTTTACGGATGCGTTTTTTTTATTTTGGAGAGCGTTAGCGACTTGCGAATGTTTCCCAGCCGAAACCCGGCCCGGCTGAAAGGTGTTTGTGTTTGTGTTTACAGGTGAGAAGCCGTACAGGTGTTCATGGGAAGGCTGCGAGTGGCGCTTCGCGAGGAGCGACGAGCTAACCCGACACTTCAGGAAGCACACCGGTGCAAAGCCATTTAAATGCAGTCACTGTGACAGGTACGCTCGGTTCTGTCTCGCTATCTCTCTCTCCGTGACAGTCATCAAAGCCCGCCTGTCTCTCTCTCGCTGCGCGCCTGATCCTTTGATGCGTGCGTCAGTGAAACGCGACGGATCCTGCATTCGACATTGATTCCGTTTTATCGGTTCATCGATGGAAGTCGCCCCATTATGTTTGGATTTTATCACTTAATTACCTAATCGCATTAAACGCTTGAAAGCGCAATAGTCACACTGTCGCAATACTTTATTGATATTCTCTGCGTTTTATGACCAAACGCGCCTCTCCTGTTCGTCATCGCTTCCTCCCGTTAATCATTTCCCTCTCCGAGAGCTTTGAACGCCATTGTTTGATCAACTTCCCTTTTTTGGCATTTTGTTTCCGTGGTTACAGGATGCGAAACATTTCATAGTTCTCCTTTAGAGCAAAACTTTTGATCAAGTCTTTCCTCATATCCAGACCCACACAGAATCTGTGCCAGCAGTTCTATTTTTGCAGAATCAGAACATCCAGCATTCGTAAAGTTCAGCAAACTTTGGATGATTTAATACTTTTAATACTTTCAGATAGCAATAAAAAGTTTACTATTCTCAGCTTGAGACTTAACAACAAGGTTTGGGGCTGGTGCTCGGATTATTATAACCTTGAGAACTTTAAGATGATTATTTTTATTTGTGTAATATTTTTCTAAAAAGAAAAACAGACCCTTATTCATTACCAAATGTATTTTTAAAAAATAATAAAAACAATATTTCTTCTTATTATTATTATTATTGAAATTTTATATTGAAATTTTAATATATTATATATATATATATATATATATATATATATATATATATATATATATATATATATATATATATATATATATATATACCTATTCTCGTTCGACAAATTCACCTCAAGGGCCACTAGGGGCCCCATCGGTGACACAATGCACAGAACTCTACCTTTGATCACGCTTTACGGTTTCGGTGGCCCCTGCCTGACCTCGTTTTTTCACCTTTTCTCTCGCCGTTTCTCCCTCCAGGTGTTTCTCCAGGTCAGACCACCTGGCCCTGCACATGAAGAGGCACCTCTGAGCGGGCCGTAGCTTCACGCTGGGGATATGTTGTGTCCTGACCAGCTTCCTGGTTGACCTGGCCCTGCGAGAAATGGAGGGGGGAGTGTGTTCCAGCCAAAGCATGCCATTTTGCACCATATCCTGTGCCTCCGTGAGCCCCGGGATAAAGGCGGACTGACTGGTTGTTGAAACGAAAAAAGGAAGGGACAAAATCACGTATGAAGAAGAACCGAGGATGATTTATTAAAAAAAAAAAAAAAGAAAAAGTAAAAAAAAAAAACACAAAAAAAAAAAAAGCGAATGAATGGTGTGTTGTATGGTGCATGATGTTTCGGGACAACTCCTGGACTATACACTGGTACTTTTAAAACAAATCCTGTTTGACGTGAGCGGATGATTGTCCCGTGTGCAGAGAAGGGTGGGAGGGGGGTACCAGTGTATCGCTGTGGGCTGAATGGTGTCGGGGAACAAGTTCCGTTTTTGTTTCCGTGCGGTATGCGAGAACCGTGAGTGAAGCCGTGAGACTGAGAACTCCTGTCTGACGCCCCCGGGCTCCGGGATTCTGGGGGGCGTAGCGGCCAGGGTTTCACCCCCCTCCCGCCCCCATCTAAAGGAGGGGGGATGGAAGCTCGGTCCTGAATGAAAGTGGCTTTTTTGGTGTTCGGTGCAGCTACTAAATGTGCAATGTGTTCGGTGGCTTGTCCTTCGACAGGCTACAAAAGCTCATTTGTAGTTCGTTGTATAAGCTGTGTGCTTAGAGATGTAACACAATTATAACTTCACTATCATAAACAGGTGTTGCATGGTATTGGGGTTTGTATTTTTTTTTCTTTTTCTTTCTTTTTTTTTTTGTAATTGGGACTGCAAATAGATTCCAATAAAGCGCAGCTAAATACAATTGGGTTAAATGTTACAATATTGTACATAAACGCATTGATCATTCTTCAAATTCCCTCTTTTATTTTTTTTCTTTCCGGTGGAGGGAAGAATCCTATCCGTCGGCGACCATTTCATACAAAACTCGTTTTTTGTCATCTTAAAGACCGAGTTCTCTCTTTCTATCTCCATTTTACCTGTTGTTAATGCACTGTTGGCCTTAATGGTGCCTTATGCAAGTGACCTTTCCCATTGGGGGGTCACAAAATGTCTTGTATAAGTGATTGAAAAAAAAAAAGCTTTATTAAGGCTCTGTTTCACCTGAACATGCACCTTTCCTATTTCCGAGGCCACTGTAGTCAAGCCCTTGTAGATACGTAATATATTATTATTCTTATTCTTATTCTTGAGCATGCGATTTCATTATTATACTTCCCTCACATTTCTAGATCTGCGATTGTAGAGCACTTAAAGTAAGGATTTGGTATCTACTGAACGTTTCGAATACGCTTCAGAGCTATCCGTGGAGGTGTGCGGCGAGACCAAAAAGCTCTTAAAGTGCGAAAACGGCTCGTTGTGTAACACAAGGCCGAACGTTTGTGGAACGCCAACCCCCTCCCGGTCCCCCGTAACCAAGAATAAAGGAAAAAAACGGCTAAAGATTTATTGTAATTAACAAGCTGCAGTCAGACAGGCCTTGCCTTGTACTGCCTCTCTGTAATGAATTGCTGAAGGCCCTGCCTGCTACAGACTGCTGACTCGGGCAGTTCGATATTGACCTGTCTGGATGCCGTTGTTTTAGTCCAGCGACAGTATTGTGGAAACAGTGCACAGCCATCCAGAAAGATAAAGATATATCACCCCCCTTTTCAACATTTACAATGGAAAGCCTCTCGGCTGGCTGTGCGCGTTTCTTTCGCGATCTGAAATGTAAACCATAATGCTTTCAGGGACCAAACCGTCGATTAAATTTATTGTACATAGTTCTATGCTTGAATTATTCGAGTGTAATTGCTCCGGTTTCTTGAGCGATGGAGGTTTGACACTGTTGCATGTCGAGCAGCTACGTGGATACGGATCGTTTCGGCGGGAGAAAAGTAACTTGAAGCAGCTCGCGCTGCCATTTAAATCAGACCAGCCAGGGTTTTGTGGGCAAAGAACGTCGCGTCTTTCCAACAGTGGCCAATATTAGAGTGGTAATGGAGCCTTAATCAAGTTTTCCATTTTGCTTGCTTCAACCAACACTTTCTATCACTTATCTTTTCTCTCATGAATCCCTCTTGTCTAAAGAATATTTGTACAAAAGAATAAAAACACACAAAAGTTAGGATGAAAAATACAAAAAGGAAAAAAAAAAAAAACGACAACTTTTGTAAGATTTTTATTTGTTTTTGTTTTTTTGTTTTTTGCTTTATATGACTTTTATTTGAAATTGTTTTGCAAAATTGTTATATTTCTGTATGAATGTATTTTTTATTGGAATAATAAGAAATTCTTATCGGACAAGTTTGATTTGTTGTTTTGCTTCACTTTATTTCACTAGTGTTTTAGTGCTTCGGCGTTGCGGTATATTCAGTGATGGGCGACTAAACCTATAGTTATCGACTTTATTAACCAAACTTTGGGTTACAGACAAGATTTGAAAATCGCAACTTGAACTATGAGTCCAAAATAGTCTTCCCGAACCTGTAAGGAACGGCTAAGAACAGTTTAACGACTAAAACTCCCAGAACACCTTGCAACCACATAGCCATGCCCTTTAACAGTAGTCCGTAATGACAAGCCCCACGTCTCCAGAAGATGTCAAAAATCAACTCCTAAATATAATACAACCTCACGGGTGAATCTTTCGTAACAACCACCTGAGATCTCTCCAGAGTGAAGGATATGCTGATGAACGACAGTTAAGTGCATTAGTGGCGAAACGCTCATGTTCGTAAATTCCTCGCTCTCATTATACGTTGGTCTCGACACCCACTGCAGGGGATGTTCCACAGGCTTGTCAAAATAGACGAATGTGTTCCCACAGAAAAACATTGCAAATTGCAACCTTTGTGAATTGCTAAAGGGGAAACATGCCTGAGGTGATTCCTGGCAGGTGGAGCGCTGAAACATTTTGCCAAGGATTTGTTGGCTTTTCTAAACGTTTAAAAATGGCCGCTCGTCTGTTTACTTCTGGGCATCGTGTTGAAGACGTACTCCGTCCGTAATCCTTAATTTAAAAGACCTACTGTTAATTCAAATAATAACAATGCGTTTTAAACGTGCATACGGAAATGTAATTAATTAAAAAATGATGGTTATGCATACTGTAACTTGACGATTGTTATCTGGCATGATCTTACATGCCGGATGTTCCAAAGAGCGTCTTGGTTTCGATGGAAGCAGTAAACGTGACAAAGTCCAGTCACCTAGAAACAATATATTTAAACAATAGAATCATTCTTATCATTTCCAGCTTTAAATGGAGAACGAAAAATCTTTCGGTTTTATTGTGGACTTTGGATAGCTCTATACCTGTCGTTTCGCCCAGTTCCACATCGCGGCGGGTTCACTGAAGGTGAAAATCGTGGGAAACTTGTTGCATTACGTAACTCAATTACGGCTACGCCTCTGATAAAAAAGCAGTAGTTTTCCATGTTTCTCGGTGCTACGCTGATGTTGATGCTGCAACGCTGAGAAGTCGCTCATTATTCTGTGTAGCTGACAGATCCTAAAGTGGAAGCAATTATATGCAGCCTTGGAAAGTCACACAGCGACATCAATCCTTTAAAGGTCAAGTGCCCCCAAATCCATCATTAAATTTAACTGAAGGATCTCAGTCCATGCTTTATGATGTTTGAAAGTCAAGATCAATGTGCCAAAAGATCTATATTTATGTACGGCATTGTTTAATACGCCTTTAATAGGCATAAAATTAGCAGGGCAGTTGAGGAACATGCTTCGAAGAACAAAATGTTAGATGTGACGCATTGGTCGGTATGCGTGCGTGCTTTCCCACGTTTACCCTCAGGGTTCCTCTAATCCTGGATTACCAGATCTAGATAAATTGCTCTAGCATATGACACATGCCCTACCTTAATGTACATTTAGTGCACTTGATACCCACCATAATTCACAGCGTGCAGGTATTTACCTTTTTGTGCGTGTTTGAATAGTAACTTTCTGGCATTATTAACACTGCATTACTCTTATTTTTGTTGAACACAATAGAAGATTTCCTTCCCTGGTACATTAAAAGTTTAGTGATGTTTCGGACCCCGACGACTTTCATTGTATGGACAAAAACTGATCTTCGAAATGTATTATTTTGTCTAATCGGTGATTTGATGGCGAGGGATTTATCCGGGTGTGGGATCCGTTTAAACACTTTCACGGTTTCCATTTTAGATGCTGCCAAAATGCTAATATTGCTCTAAACATAAATAATGCCCGTTACGTACATTACGTACGAACACCTATGAGATCTCATCGCTTGACTACCTTGAACTTTGCGTGCGGAGCAAAGTCAGCAGTCTTACTGAATTTTGGGCATTGTGCTTCCTTGAGAAATTCTGAAGGCAAAGTATTGTCAGGCGAGCTGAAATTAAAAGCAATGTCACGACATCAAAGGCTGCAGTTGCCAGAGGGTGAGGGGTGAGTGTGGAAACCGTGAGCTGTTTGAAGCCAATGGGGTTGAAGAAAAATATTCAAAGAAAGACACTGGAGCTTGGTTTAGAAGATGGAATAATTATTAGTGGTACCTGGAAAGGCAAGCATCGCTATTTCTATTGTTCATATACTGTTAGTCATTTGAATAAAATCTCAGTGTGAGAATTAAGAACGAACTTTAGAACGAACCGTCCCATACTGATGTTCATACACGATGAATCCATCAATGCATTTTTGTGTTTGGTTTTGTTGCAGTTCGTTTCTGTATTTTTCAGTACTTGCGTTTGCAGTGCATATTTGTTTGCGTCATTATTGCAGAATGTTTCTGTATTTTGTAGCACGTTTCTGTATTTTTCCGAATTTGTTCGCTTTGTGAGTATTCGCAATGCACGTTTGTATTTGTTAGTGATTTTTTTTGCAGAATAGTTCTTTATTTGTTTGCTTTGTGAGTATTTAGAGAACATTTGGTTTTGCGGTGAGTGTTTGCAGCATGTTTCTGAAATTTGGTGGCTTCGTAAGCATTTGAAATGTCTTTCTGTATTTCTGACTATTTGCGTTATGTTCCAAATTTGATCATTTGCTTCTGAGGTAAGTATTGCATCGCTTTTCTGCGTTTGGTTGCATCGAGTATTTGCAGCGCGTTTCTGTATTTGTTTGCGTTGCGAGATCTGCGGCACCTTTCTGAATCTGGTTGCTTTGGGAGTATTTGCAGGGCATATCTGCGTAATTATTGCAGCATGTTTCTGTATTTGTTTGCTAGGTGAGTATTTGCAGAAGATTTATGTATTTGGTTGCGTCGTGAGTATTTTCAGCATGTTTCTGTAATTGGCATTAGCAATGTCTTTCTGTATTTGGTTGCGTTGTGAGTATTTGCAGTATGTTGCATTTCTTTGTTTGTGGGGTAAGTATTTGTAGCCCATTTTGTTATTTGCATCACTTTTCCGCGTTTGGTTGCATCGAGTATGTCTTTGTATTTGTATTGTGAGATCTGCAGCACCTTTCTGAATCTGGTTGCTTTGGGAGTATTTGCAGTGCATATTTGCGTAATTATTGCAGCATGTTTTTGTATTTGTTTGCTGTGTGGAGCATTTGCAGCATGTTTCTGTATTTGGATCGCTTTGTGAGTATTTGCAGAACATATATGTTTTTGGCTGCGTTGTGAGTATTAGCAAAACGTCTCTGCATTTGTTTGCTTTGTGAGTATTTGCAGAACATTTATGTATTTGGTTGCGTTGTTAGTATTAGCAGAATGTTTCTGTATTTGCTTGCTATGTGAGTACTTGCAGAATATTTATGTATTTGGTTGCGTTGTGAGTATTTGCAGCTTGTCTCTGAATCTGGTCGCTTTGTTAGTATTTGCAGTGTCTTTCTGTATTTGTTTGCACTGTATTCGCAGCGTATTCTCTATATTTGTTTTGCTTTGTGAGTTTTGGAGTTCACATCTGTATTTATTTGCAATGTGAGTACTTGCAGCGTCTTTCTGTGTTTGGTTGCATTGTGAGTACTTGCTATGCGTTTCTGTCTTCGGTGCATTTAGTATTTTGGTACTTGGTTGCACTGGGAGTACTATATTTAATGACTTGCAATGTGATTATTTGCAGTGTCTTTGTTTTGTTGCATCAGTTGTATTTGGCCGCATTGTGAATGTTGAGGTATGTTTTGCATTTCTTTATTTGATTGCATTGTGAGTATCCGCAGCATGTGTTTTCAAATTAATGAAGATGTTTCTTAATTTGCCTCTTTTTTTATTCACATGGGTTTTCATCAGTTGCAGTGTGTTAAGCTTTCTGCCGCTGTACAGAACACCTTAGCAACTGCATAGCGAATATGCTAAGAACCACTCAGAATGCCTCAGCATGGGAACATGCTAAAAGCACTCTGAACTAGCATAGAAATGTGCTCAAAAACACTGAACACCTTGGCAGCTACACAGCAACATCCAAGCATCATGGATGCGTCTTGCACAGGCAAGCGCAACTCAGAAAGTCCTGTCATATCCAGCAGTTTTTATTTTCTGCATTTGATTGCTGCAGAACAAGAGAAATAAAAGGTTAATAAGTCCACGGATGCCATTTATGATGATCATCCTTCATTGTGGCTCATCATCGTGCTCTGGGTTTGTCTGCATCCTGCCCGTTCATTAAAAATAGAGCTATTTGTTTTCAAAGCAGATACTTACCCAATTAGCATCTAGCAGTTAGTGCTTGTGAACACTAAAATGCATTAAAAGGGAAATGGAGTTAGGGTAGAGGAGAGATCTGAGAGCATGCCACAAACACTTTTTGTTGGTATTTTCATAAAGAAAGCAAGCACTCCATAGTCTTCCTTTCAACACAGATTAATTTCCATCATAACACCCGAGAAAGGCTTAATGGCTCTTTTGAACATTGAGACGCAGCCCTCAAAGAGCTCATTTCACTCCGGTCTTGAGCAAACATGAGATTTACTCAGATTTGTTGTTTGCTATTTGAAGAAGAGCAGTTGTTGATGATAAAGAGCCAATTGCCCTCTCTATTGTGACATCACTCAAGTTGACCATGTCACATGACTGCTTGGAGCAAGCTTTGGTCACCTTTCTAGTGACCTCCGAGGGACATTCATTCACATCTCCTAATTGCATGAAGACATCTTTTGTCTGCTAAACCGACTTCTGACCTTGTGGGCTAAGATAGTACAAACACGCTATAAAAATGACTTGCTTGCATTATTTTTCAGAACTTTCCATATATTTCTCAAAAACAAAACGTAAAAAATGAATTAACTTTTTCATTAGATATTTCAGATGACATAATCATCACATAATGCAAAAAAAACCAAACTTTTAAATTAAAAAAATGCATTTTTTCTATACAAGTAAAATGATGTTTTTCACTTAGAAACCACCACCCTTGCAACACCCTAGCAACCATTTATCCATGCCTTGACAACCACGCAGAACACCCTGTCAGCTACTTGCTGAGGCCTTTAAAGCTGATAAATAAATGTCTAAATTATACTGTGTGTGTGTATAATATATTACTTATAATACACACAGCATATATATTCTTATTTGAAATAGCTAAATATTTTGAAACATTTTTATATCAACTCTTACAGCCAACTTACAGTTCACTGGACGTGATTCAATACTTCTACATTAACATTGCATTTTTATCCTGTGTAAAACGATCCGTCCGCTACAGTAAAGCGAGTCCTTGTCTCATTACTCAGAGGTATGTGGGTATATAGGATTCGCACACAGAGTGAGTCATAATCTAAGAAAGTCATAATCTCAATGTAAACAGTAATTAAAGCAACTCCCATGATTGTTAGCGTGAGTCACGGGCATAAATGGGAGTATACACTAGCGATTACACATCAAGAGCCGGGCTGTTATTTAGCACTTTAAACTCGGAGTTGATGGGTCAGTCTGTGCATGGGGAAACGAATGCACGCTCCTCTTTAATGACTCTTAATATTATGTTTATCTTCATCTTCCACTTCCTTTATTGAACCCCCATAATCTTTAGCAGTAAAGCAAAATGCTTTTCCGCTGGAGATAAAATGCATTACTACTCACTTCATAAAAGCAGTCATCATGCAGCTGTGGTGGAGTGACATAATTTATTTCTGTTTTTAATATATGGTGATATGGTTACTCTATTTTTTTAATATTTGGTTTACTTGGCACTTTTAGCCTGTAAATAACCTATGTTCCTATATAGGTAGTTACTACACTGTGATTTTATTATTTGTAAAAATGATTTATTTATGACTTAAATTCAGTAATTTAACAACAGAAATGCATGGTTTCCGATTAAGTAACAGTGAGGTCAAAGTAATCGAAAAGCAATCCAAGAGTAGTCAGAATGCATTACTTGAAATGAATACTACGGTAGACTACAATTTTTTCGTCGTATAATTTGTAATCAGTAACAAGAATATAATTTGCATCGATATCTGCACAAAAGGGTCTCATCTGAATCAGGAGAGAAATATGCTCGAACACAGCTTTCACGCGCACACACACACACACACACACACACACACACACACACACACACACACAAAACTGGCCAAAAGAGCTCTGAGCCAATTTCTAGACAACAGATGAAGAACTTTTTCACTGAAGAGAGTGTTATTATGCATTATAGGCTCATTATGGACGACTTCTGGAGTAATATTGTTTATTATGATGTTTTAAAGAAACAGCCGTGGATGCCTGAAGTTCTTTCAGATTTGATTTATTTACTTTTTTGAATGAACTATCATTTTGCCATTTTTCTGTGCATTTTTTATCATCCATTAGGCAAAAATGAAGCTTCGTTCATGTTTCATGCAAGTATCAGAAAGTAATAAGGATTTCTGCCTGAGCAGGCACTTTTATTAACGGTGGAATTACAAGCAGCGTAATTACGTATTAATTACAGGTAAGCCGTTACTTCCACTCAGTTATTACCTATGCAATTGCACAGTAACGGGAATAACCGGAAGGTAAAGTTGCACCCGTAATCTTCCTCACTCCGAGTCGTAGCATCAGGTCTGAAAAAGTCATTTCATGTACCTTGTAGGTTGCGTTCCTACACCTGATGCAAATGTGCTCTTATCAAGCGAACTCAATGGATTTCCTCCAGACACCTATTGAGATATTGGCCTCTGAAAGCCGCTATGGCTAGCCGTCTATGAGCGTGTGTTCTCAGCACCCGAGGCGAGAGCGAGCCTCTATTAGTTTACGTCAAAGATTGAAATGCTTTCAGAAATCCCCCCGCACGCTTCTCTTCTGCAGGTTAACTTTCCTGCTGCTACATTAATCACCATGACAACTGCCTCCACTCCGACTGTTATACGTGGCCGTAAGAGCGAGCGAGGATGTCTTGATAATTTTGTATTCCAATTTCACACTTTGTGCTTATAGTCAAATCTGCTCAGACAACCTCGAATGCAAAACAGTGTGAGCTTGCAAAATAACCAGTTCATTATACAAGCGTTTCGCGAATCTATGAAATCTCCCTCTGCTTTCTTAACCGAGTCCTTTGATGTGATTTAAAAACACATTCATTATTTGTCACTGGGATTGATAAACAAATCTAAGCAGCGTAACAGCAGGCGCTTTTGATTTTCCCTTAGATATTTTTCAATTAATATCTGCTAATGATCATATACATATTAACTAGATTTTTACTTTTTTTTTTTAGATGTGCTAAGATGGTTCCATATGTGTTAATTTCATAAAATTATATAATAAATATATATATATATATATATATATATATATATATATTTGTGTATAAATATATATATATATATATATATATATATATATATATATATATATGTATGTGTGTATATATATATATATATATATATATATATATATATATATATATATATATATATATATATATATATATATTAAAAAATAAAATCAAAAAATGATTCCTAATGCTAGTGGCTGTCAGTGTTTTACATTAATAAATGGTTTCTAAGATTTTCAGAGTAGTTTTTAGTACGGTTGCATGATTTGAGGTACGCCGGTGCTGGACATGTTAATGATTTCGATTTTGCTCTCAAAAAAAATCCCCACAATTTCTTTCTCTTCATTTCTTGAACTCGGCGTGTTCTTGCAGATTCTCGAGAGAAGTGGTTTGTTGAGGCCAGCGAAGGTGCATCTGATCAGTCTTCATTCTCAAGTGTCTTTTACTCAGAATTTTACTCCTGCGTTCTTTGAGCATCGCTGTAAAGCAGCGCTAACAAAACCGAAGGGTCGTCCGCACACGATCTTCTCGCGCAGCTTTATAATTGAACAAAGCGGTCGATTGAATGCGTCGAAAACTTACATAAATGCGCGCATGGACGTTTCGTGTCTGTGGAGTTCGCACAGTTCAGCCGTCTCACAGAAAAATAGCAAATACGACAGTCGTTTGAGAAAGGTCGTTCCAAAGTTTCTCTCGAAATGTAAGTGCTTACCCTTACACCTGTCTGTTTATCCCCGCCACAGATTAAGACTGAGTGCTACTGAAAGAAGAACATCTCTAACTCTTATTGTTGTGTTCTTTAATCGCCATGGCCTCGGGTCAAAGATGTCTGCTATAAAACATCTCCCACATTCTACTGTTTAGACTAATGTTTCATTTAAAGCACTTAGGAATGTTAAAAGCTTACCTAGCCAAGGCCTGACCTGGCAGCCAACAGCACTCGTCCTTTTTCAGTAAGTCCAAACACAATTTTCCTATTTCTGTGTACTTGTGAAAAACAAACTTTTATTGGTCGCCATTTATGAGGAATCACTCTTAACATCGTTCCTATTACATCGTTTATATCGTTCTGTTTGATAAGAAAACCTGTGCATCTCTAATCAGGGGATGTCAATGATTTGAGGTAGAGCTATAAAGTTAATCGAAAATCTCAATTTTATTTGATTGTGCTTCGTAGTGAAGCGTGGCTCTGTGATCATGCGCCAAGAATCTTCACAGACTTGAATATGCCAATCGTGGTACTGTAATTTTACCTTTGTGCTATAAATTGTTATTATGATTATTATTGACAAATACAAAATAACAACACCCCGACGTTGTCGCACTTCTCTTCGTGTTGATCAGGGGAACGCAGGAGAATAGTCAAGTCTTTAATGATCCACAGAAGCAGGGTGCGAATCACAAAGGCGGCTTTATTCTCCCTGATGGATGTCAAAACTAGATGCAGGGGGGTCAGATAGAAAGAAGACTATATGCATAATATTAAAATTCATTTCTATAGTCTGAATAAAAAAAAAAAGAGCCAGATCTGATGGTTTAAGAATAAGATGCACCCGCTCAAAGACGTGCATTTATTGCTCGGACAGAGGAAAAAAACCTAAAATGCATGTGTGGGTTCAGTCGAGTGATAAAATGTATTGATGTTGAACAGAACAACTGTTTGCTAAAATATAACCATAGCATTAATAGCAATGCTGAAATACAAGCTCAGGTTCTGTCAGTCAAATGAAAGTTTCATTTGTTACTATAACAAACACTGCGTGTTGTCTTTCAGAATCCTCGTACGAAAATTGATTGCATAAAAGTTTTCACCTAAAAATGAAGATAAGGTAAAAGTGGGAATAATTACATTTTAGAAACCAATTTTCAGTCATTTTGCCCATGAAAATAAAGCCCTCTGAGAACTGCTGTGCATCTCTGATCAACACACAGTGGTGTTTCATTCACATAAATCCACATTTTTAAATGAATTGAGTGAATCAATGATTCAGTAAACCATTCAAACAGGCAGTAACTTTGTTTCTGAATGAATCAACCATTTGAACGAATTGAATGAATGAATGATTCACTTATTAAGACAAGGATTTGTCACCAGCTCCTTGACATTTGAAGAAATGTTTTTAAATGATTGACTATTTCCCTATTTATTTGTATTTTTGTATGTTAAATTAAAATATTTATTTATAAAGCTACTTCTAATATTTCTAATATGTGTTTAGGTTTTTTCCGCCAAAATTAACACAATGTTAACTATTATATTTAATAATACCTTTATTGTCATTGTAATTAGATAAAGAAAAAAAAAACACTTGACAGCCCTCGGACAGGGAAACAAGGAAAGACAGAGGGCTTAAATGCTAAACTAAACAAGGGATACACAGGTAAGGGGAATCAACTAATAATGAGACAACGAGGACAGGGACAAGAAGGACCAAATACGCGCATGATGCATAAAAGAAATGAGTTCAATCAAAGCAAAACTACACAGACAGGTTTGTGATAGTGACATTATCACTATACCGAAAGTGTGTTCTCCCACCATAGAAACTACATGGGGAGTGGCAGCTGGAAACTTGGGAGGAGGCTCAGGGGGAGGCCAGACATCTAGAAGGGGGCCGACAGACAGAGACCAGGGAGGTGACGAAGGAGGAATGAGCCAGGGAGGAGACAGGATGGACTTGTTGAATGGCCATCAACACCAGGGGGGTGACCAGTGGGGTCACCCCCAGTAGGTAGAGAAGCCTGAGGCGAGCTGAAGAGCAAGGGCAATGGGGAGCAGATGAAGGACTAAAGAGTGAGCCTTCAGACTTACAGGGATGCAAACAGGAGCTCTCTCTAGGCAGAACACAAGAATTCCTAACACAGGGGTCGGCTTTAACACTGGAGCAAGCTCTGGGACTGGAACGGGCGCTTGAAGGCACTCTGAAGGAGCAGGATCTGGAGGGTGTTTTCGGGAGTGGTCACTAGAGGTTTGGAAGACCCCTCTGGACTGGACATAGAAACTGCAGCCCACTCAGTGTTGGGCATGGGAACAGGGGTGACAGAGGGTTCTGAAGGAAGGAGTATAAGGAGCAGATCAGCCTCCTAGTCAATCAGATCCGTTTCCACTTCCCCTCTACCCAGGACCACCCTTGGTGATAGTTGTAGCTGGCTCTCGCACCTTGTTTGATTCCGTTGCGGTCCTCAACTATGTTGCACTCCTGGGCGATGGCTCATTGGTTGTGACGTGCTCTGGTCCTCAATCAGCATTTTTCCGCATAGCAGGGAGATGATGGGCTGGGCAGTGGGTGTGCTCAGGATCGGAGATAAACGCTCTCCAGACACCGGATAATTGCTTCCATCCTGCATAGTCCGGTGGTGTCTGGGAGGTTGATGGGGTGGTAGTAGTTTACTCCAGTCCAAAAAAGTGAGTTCAGGGCAGCATCAAATGCCATTAAAACGGCGTGCTGGCTGAACTCAACTGCATACTCCAAAAGGAGAGGTCCTTGTGGGTGAACTAAATGGTGAGAGAATCCACGGGGACACAGGAAAAATGGAAGCATAGACATGCAGAACTGACTGTTTTAGGTCTGGTATTCTGTCACACTGTGTTGAACGAGGGAACTAAGGGAGTGCAGGAGAGCGGTCAAGGTCTTTAATGATCACAAATAAAGAGCAAATATATTACAGGAGAGCAAATCAAGGAAAGACAAAAGACTATTATTATTATTATTACTACTACTACTGTTACTACTACTATTACTGCTACTACTTTTACTGCTGCCAGTCATGCACAGCCACAACTTTATATTATATATATTTTAAATCACAATTTTTATCATAGAACAATTGTAATTGCAGATTGTGCATCCCTCACCTAAAGCATTATTAATGAGCTAAGGCTGTAGTTTATATAGGTTTAGAGGTTTGTTTTTAATTATAACAGTCACACTTGCTTTAGCAGACCCAATAAATAAAAAACGCACAATGCTAATCCAACAAACAGATCCCGAATTAACTTTTTAAATGACACCAACTTTTTTTCACAGTAATATGTTGACAGCAAACACAGAAGGGTGAAGTGTGACAGCAGTTGTCATGTTGTTTACAGACAAAAGCAGGGTGTGAAGTGAGGTATCTAAGACCCCGTGACGCCCGCGTCTATCCGCATCCGTGTTTTCTCGGTCAAAGGGATTTAAAAAAAAAAAAATGAAAATAGCATCAAACCTGTCATCAAGTGACATGCCCCCCGTGCTGTCGGCGTCTGAAGGGGTGAAGTGAAGGTAAAAACGGGGGGTTGGGGGTCGTGACGGGGGAAGCTGTGTCAGATCGAATCAACGCGTGCGAACGGCAACAGGTCATTTGCATTTTAATCATCGTAAGGTCAGACCGGCCTGCTCCGTCATGTTTAGCGGACTGTGATTAAACGCGCATTCTGTCACAAAAGTAATTTATGGAACACGAAGGATGCATTGACCCCTGTCACGTTTTACACATCTCCGTGTCCTGTGGCAGCATATGCGCGTCACACCGCTGTGATTTACAGATATGCGATGAGCACAGAGCGATATTAAAGGTGTGGAGTTAAGCACACAATTTTGTGGAGGTGAGGACGAGGTGACACTCCACCGCCATCATCCATGTGCCGTTCATTAGACAAGTGCAGCATGTCCAACCAGAGGCATAAACATACACGTAATATATTATCCCACAGTTTAACGGGTTTTAGAGTATCTCACATTATCCCTGTAGCATTTAGTCACATATATCAAGTGAATGCTACCAGCATTCATAAAAAAAATGTTACTATAAAAAAATGTGCTATTTGCTGGCAGTACTGTTGTGTTAGAGACTGGGGCTAGTTATATTTAAATATATATTTCCCCCATTTTTGCCCAGGGGAAAAGATACAGATCATTTAATACATGCTGAACACACAATAACGGGCATGTTGTACATATATTTGGCCAACCATAATCATAATTAACGAGCGTCATAAAATTTTAACTTGAGAACTTAAGTGATCCGACACTCAATATATATTTCTTATCATTACTAGAGATTTTGGTGAAACATTGTTTCTTTTAGATTCTTTGACGAGTGAAGTTCAAAAGAACAGCATTTATTTGAAATATAAATATTTTGTAACGTACTAAATGTATTTAATGTCCCGTTTGATCATTTTAATGCATCCTTGCTGAATGCAAGTTCAAGTTCAAGTTACTAGTTTTTAAAATAAATAAATAAATTCAGCAAGGACACATTAAGATGAACAAATGTATCCATCCGACCATTCTCTCTCTCTCTCTCTCTCTATATTTTTTCAATATTTTCTAAATATATACTGTACACTCTCAGAAATAAAGGTACTAAAGCTGTCGCTGGGGCAGGTACCTTTTCAAAAGGTACATGTTTGTACCTAAACGGTACATTTTGGCACCTTAAAGGTGCTTTTTAGTACTTAAAGTGTGCATATTTGAACTTAATAGGTACCTTTCGAAAAGGTACCGTCACAGTGACAGCTTGTACCTTGAGAGCGTATATCTGTGTCTTTATATATACACATAATAAATATGCCCAGTACACTGACATATGTGACCCTGGATTACAAATGCAGTCATCAGTAGCACAAGTATATTTGTAGCAATAGCCAACAATGCGTTGTATGGGTCAAAATGATCACATTTTCTACCTAAATGTTTTTTTTTAATAGCAAAAATCATTAGAATATTAAGTAAATATCATGTTCCATAAAGATATTTTGTAAATTCCTTACTGTGAATATATATATATGTATATATATGTATTTGATATGAAACATGCATTGCTAAGAACTTCATTTAGACAGCTTTAAAGGTGATTTTCTCAATATTTAGATTTTCAAATAGTTGTACTTTGGCCAAATATCGATCTATCTTAACAATCATACATCAGTGAAAATCTGATTTATTAAGCCTTCAGATGATGCATGAATCTCAGTTTCGAAATAATTGCCCTTACGATTGGTTTTGCGGTCCAAAACTAGGACGCGATTAACTGGGATCCACTTTAAAAATTTTCCAGTCATAATTGAATGCATTTTACCAACAAACCAAATTTTGCATCATTCGCATTAAAATGGCTATTATTTATAAATACGTCACTGTACTGTTACGTACCAAAATAGCACTGCGCTACCCAGCAGGCTGGTACGACAAAACGACTCCACAAAGGAGGTTGTTAAAATTCCATGTTTCCCTGCAGAGTAACGGGACCCCAGGTCAACGGGACCTCTCTTGCCTCAGGGCCAAACCCCAAACGGCCAAGGGGTGACTTTCCCATAACAAACAGCCGAGGCCACACTGTGCCTTTCACATAATGTTTTTAGCAGGCTGTCACCAAACAGCCAGTAAATGTGGCTGCACAAGCGAAGCATTCCTCCCCCTTTTCCTGCCGACTGCAAACAAGTACACAAAGCACTGCGGTTAACTGCTATTTAGCTGATAGCTTCATTATATCCCAGCGCTCCAAAGGGAGAGACTCTATCTTTTCCCATGGAATAGCGCACTCATTCCCAGTCAGAGTCTCTCGTACGCGGGCTCACAGATGTCTCCCGGTCTTCATTTGGTTCTCATACATTAGCAGTTTAGTATTTGCATACTGTATCGTTCCTGCTTTGCCTGTCTGTGTACTCGGAGAGGACAGCGGAGGGACGGCGGTTTTCTTTTTCTCACATGGCAGCCCAAACACTGTGACATAATTGTTCTGCTCCAGCTCATTATTAACAGTGACTTGCCGTGAATGCTCCTTCCATGCTCGGATGGGAATTACGGATGGTGTCAAATTAGGGGTTGTTATTTATATAAATGAACTCCTTTGCACCGCATCGAAATATTTGGCTACCCATGTTCAAAATATGTCAATAAATGCACAAAAATATTTGTTGGTGTCTGGCAGTGAATTTTTTAAATGCTAAGGTAGGCATTAATATTAGGCCTACTATTAATCCAATATTGCATAAGAGTATGGATTATTAATGGGGGCCGAGGAGTCCCAGACAGTTATGTTTAAAAAAAATAACATTTAATTATTAAATTGGTGGTCTTCTTTTTAAACAATGAAAAAAAGTATATTTGTGTACAATTCTGTACGTTGTTGCCAATCTTTTTCCATTATAACTGTATTTTTAATGAATTGTACTGAATTTGAACCCAGAGAAAGCATGTTCATTTGTATAAATTACACAAAAAATGTATTTTGATCAGTAATGAAAGTCATCCGTCATTTCATGACAACAGACGCAACGCGACACTGTCATTATTTTTATTTTTTTTAACTAAACACATGTATAAAGGTCGTAATAAGGTACTTGCACAAAGGACCTGCAGGCTCTTTTGTACATATCATAATTAATAATTGAGATAATTTAACTGTATACAAATGAATGAATTTTTTTAAAGACAGTTTGGGGTCAATAAATATCTGCATTCAGTGAAAGGCCACATCATTTAACAAAAGCACCTTTCTAATGTTAGAAATATCTTCATGTTGAGAAAAAGATTTTGGGCAAGCTCGAGGGTAAGTAAATCTTGACAGAATTTTCATTTTGGGGTGAACTGTCCCTGATGGAAAAAGTTACTTCTTGTCCACTTTGCAAATTTAATGTAAATTCTCATAAAAACGGCCTGACCTATTGGATATTACGTTACTCCTGACTAGCTCAGTTCCATTAGTTATGCCACTAAAGAGATAGCCGGCGAATTCCCCGGCCGCCGCCGCCGTTTGGAGAGGTGATTTGCCCACTCAGAGAGGTCAGGCCGGTGATGGTTCAGCAATAATTAGGCCTGTGATCAGTGCATCCATCTCTCTGCAGCTCAGCCAAAGCGGGAGCAGCTCGGCAAGCGCTGACCAAGCCGGAGATCGGCTCTCTGCTCCGGGAAGCCAGCGGCAATCGCGGCAAGGCCGGGTGACGGATTGAGACCGAGGTGTTTTGCGAATACTTTGGGCCAGGCACAAAAAACTGTCAACGTGACTGAAAGAGTTGCAAATTTTCCCCGAGCGAGAGGGCAATGGGTGCGTAACGGTTTGAAAAAGCAAATTTGGACTGAGTGCGAGTTGTTTATGTTATTCATTTCAATCTCTGTATGCTTAAAAGCCCCCTGAAAGCATTCAGAATTAATGATCCGCGCTGAATAAAAGTCACATTTGTTAAATTAAGAAAGCAGAAGCCAAAAGCAAAAAAAAAAAAAAAAAAAAAAGAAAAAGAAAAAATGGGCCGGTGCAACCAGAGACAGATGCGTTTCTTCCAAATTCAAACAAATTTGTCTTCATTGTAGATTTTTACTGCGAAAAAGTCTGTGTGCACTTTGAGAGTTTATTAATCATATATGGATGTTTCTACAACTTTCTGCACTTTTGTCTCCCGAGGGGATGATTTGTTATTCAAACGAACAGATTTTTCTTTTTGTTATACGAAGGTCACATTAGTATCGTATCAGCATTTTGAACATTACCATTTATTTCTGCAACATTACTGTTATGTATAGATTACATTGATTTAGCCTTGTCTCAGTCAGGCTCAGTCTTTTGATCATAATATATGAAATATGAAATATGTGAAAAATATTAAAATATATACGTATATTACTGAATCACTGATTCACTCGATTCATTCAAAAAAGGTGGATGCGTGTGGATGAAATTTCGACTTTATTTTAGTAAAATTTTTCTACGTTTTTCTAAAATGTAACTATTCACACTTTTACATAATCTTAATTTTTAGGTGAAAAATGATGCAACCTATATTATTATTTCTACCGGCCAAAAAAACCTGCAGTGTTTGTTATAGTAATGCATCTTTCAAGTGCATCTCACCGAAACAACTTGCGCTTGTATTTCAGCGTTATGGTTACATTTTAGCAAACAGTTTGCTCCGTAAAATCTGTTCAACAGCAAAAAACAGTAAAAATTTTATCACTCATGGATCGCACCCTGATTAAATGATCTCCTATAGTCTGTTCCCTTTATTTCATATCTTTTCTCTCGAATGCGCTTCTTCCAGCAATGTATGTGCATTAGAGCTTTTGTCCAATCATATTTCAGCAATGGTGTTGCCAGGATCATAGAAATTCGCCTACGGCCTTCAGAATCAAAAGCGCAGGCATCTTTAGCTTAAAATCAATAGCAGCGAGTTGGATTAACCAATCAAATTTCGAGTTGGCAGCACCAGGGCCATCTAGCAGGTTTACGATAACATCAGCATTTTCTCATCCTTTGATTGGATGATCAGAGATCGTAATAAAAGGGTTTTATTAACAGGTCTCTTCCTCTGGCAGCAGCGCCAGGACTTGGCGCGAGGGCGAGAGTCATAGGGATAAGTTAAAACACATAATGTCTGGCACGGTCACACTAGTCAAACGAACCGCGCTTCGGCAGACGAATGCATTGGGCGCACGTTTGGGACTGCCTGGTACGAGTGAGTACACCCTAAGCCTATCAACATCTCATCTGACTGCTGTTCTTTAGCTCATTCAAGCCAGTCAGCATAAAAATAAAGAACGAATCGCACAATAATCAGTGAATAAACACCTTCAAGCCACATCAGTTTGCAAAGGCTAAAGAAAACAAGAACGTTTTCTATAGGGATGGAGCAGCTATGAGGTGAGCTGGCAGACTGTTCCACGATCTAGAGCCCATCTCCTCTACATTTCAGCCTTGAAGGAACCGTAAGCAAGCTTTGGATTGGCAGATTGGCAGATCTTGAGTCTCTGCTAGGATTTTAAGGATGCAACAATTCAGATAAATAGCCAAGAGCGAGATTGTGCAGACATTTCTCTCTGCATCTGACAAAAACGTAACGTAACAAAAACTTCTAGCAAATAAATTTCTCGCGATGCCGTTTCTTTAACTCCTACTCAGAAAGGGGTCTCGTTTCGTTGTAATTTGTAAAATTTGTTGCAATTTAGTAAAAAAAAGTTCAATTGTTCCCGAAGTGTTTTTATTTGCACAACACGTTCTCTATATACTTAACTTATACATTTATCAAAAACATGTTTCAAATCACTTTTTTTATTAATACTTGCATACTTTACGCAAACGCACTTCTTCAAAGCGTGACAAAAGAACAATGATTTAACAATGATTTTTTCAAGAGAAACTATTACAAAGTGCACAAGTAGTCGTTTTCTTTAATACAGTGTCTATAAGTACAGTTTTTTAATATATTTAAGATTTGAAATACGCTACAATTACACAGTCAGATGAATCAAGCCAAAACATTTTTATTCTTTTGCAAAGGAATAGACTGCATAATTCGAGATGTAGCGGAAATGACGCTGCGGGAGAAAATATTCCAACGCGGATAATAAAGGCAGAATTTTCCCGAGATGTATGTACCGTAAATCAACTGTTGGACTTTGTTAGCAGACCAATACCATAATATGTGCAAATATGTTTTACGACAGCTCGTCTTTTAAAGGTCCACAGGACCAAAATAGTTGAAGGAAGACCCAAATATTGGATTCCAATAATAATCATGGCAATAAAGGCTCTGAAGCGTCTGGCTGTGTCCATGTCTGCGTTTCCTGTCTGGTTTTGTTGCGGTTGCTCAGATATGGAATCACAAGCTCTTGTGCCAGACTGCTTAGCATAGACTCTGTAGTACCCACAACCCCCCGTCTTCCTCTGTGCCCCCGTGGCTCAGGCCGAGGCTCTAATGAAGTCTATGAGATACTGTATGCCTGTCATGCCCCGCTGCTCGTCTGATCAACAGAGTGAGAACATTTACTTTCCCTGCATGCCAATTAAGCCCATCGCCTTCCTCAATGCTTTTCCCACCATCATTAAATCAACGGCAGCGGAGCACAGCGCAGCACGCAGAACCACGCAGAGGACCAAATATTACCAAAACCCGAGCAGCTTAGTGATCACGTCTTAAGTCGGGAATCAAACTCGGGATTAGAGCGAGAAGCTCGATAAAGAGCGAAAAGAACCTCGGCGTTTCTGCTTTCCATCAACGGGGGCTGAAAATATCCGAAATGTTCCAGATATTGGTTTTAGAGTTTTTGTACCACGTTTATTTTTGCAACTTTTAATTTTTATACGTGTGTCATATTCCCCCGGTCTCAAACTTAAACCCCGCCACTGGTTTGATGCAAATATGTAATATACGCAATATAATACTTTTAATAAATTTCGGAAATTTTTATTTTCTAAATAAAATAAGTATCGATGATCTTAAATTAAGAAATTAGTGCTTTTAATTTTTTAAATGAACGCTTTTCATTCATCAAATAAAAATATAATACAATAAAAATAAATAAATACAGACGTGCACAAATACCAGATCATCAGAATAATTTCTAACATCTTAACAACAAAAACAGTGAAAAGCTATGACAGTAATCGTATAAATGATAAAAGAACTGCATAATTTATCATGAAAACATTATCTGAATAACTGTCCAAATTATTTTCGGTCTGCGCTTTTATATTTTCGCATTTCTTTTTTTTCTTTCTTTCTTTTTTTTTTTAAAGGAAACAGTTGCACCTGAAAATTAACTCCAAGTTAACATATTGCCCTTTAATTAAAAAGTTAATTTCTGACACTGCTGGATACATTCAAATTGTTTCGAAACAACGTGAAAAATAATCTATGGAGGCTCGGGTGTCATTTTTGAGATTCCTTAAAGTGCGTGTAGCCTGGAATCCGTCTCTCTCTCCCGCTCCACGCTTGAAACAGTGCAAGATAAAGGGCACTTTTGTCTGAATTAATATGCTGCTCATGCACAGAGGGCATATTATTCCCTTTTATTTGTGTCAGAGCGGTGGGAGGAACCTGGCGGTCTCAAAGCTGAGACAGCGTTGGCAGCATCGCCGCAGACATCTCCATGTCTGCATATCTTTACAGCAAGAACCATTTCCCTTTGAAGGGCCAGATATAGACAGATTTCACCTATTCATCCTTCAGAAGAGCCCTGAGTTTGCTGTTTCACAGGCCTCGCATTCATCACACACGCTCACGGAAAAAAGTAGCAGCAGCTATATAACAAATCAAAAGTAACACACAAAAAATGCATTCATCATTAATAATGGACAACTTGGTGCAGGCTGGTGTAGTGCACAAGAAAACCAGGTTACGATTTATAGAATCAATATTTCATGCCGAACATCTGTCTGTATATTTTTTGCCAATGCATTCAGATGTCATTACAAATAACTGTCAAAGGGAGGGTTTAATCTTCCTGCCTTGCCGAGCACTATGAAATATTTATAGAAACTCACTGCATTGCTATTGTCCGAAATTTGACAGAACGGGGAAAGAAAATAAAAGTGCTCGTGATTAAAGCAAGCCAGTGAAGGATGGACTGTATTAAATATAGGATATGAGGCCGTTGAAGCAATAAGCCAGGAGAGGCCCGCGTGTTAATGAGGGGATGTTCTCAAAAACCACAAAACACCACCATAGGGGGGGATTCCTCGCAAAAAAGATGGTGGACGAAAACTCGTTTGGAAAATATGGCTAAATTAAAAACATATTTATAAAAGACCTCTTGTAAAACGTTACACTGGAGGTTATGAAATGACTGAGGTAATTAAGTAAACGCAATGTGTTGCGCCGTTTGCTGAAGAGCTTATTTTGGACGCAGGCGCCTTTAAAGCAGCCGGATGTAGTTTGGTGTGTTTTCGCGGCTTTGGAGACGCCTGCGGGTTGCGATTCGCTGTCGCGATTGTACGGGGGATAGCCGAGCGTTTGCTACTGCCGTAAAGCGATTCGCATTTTCGCGGGATTTCGTAAGCTGTCGCCAAACAAGGACGGGAGCGTGAAACGGAAGCGGAGCGCGTGAGAACTCAGTGTACCGTCAACATGATTTTAAAAACCGATAATTCAGGTAAAAACGTAGGCTACATACGTCCTTTTTACATGTTTCAAAGTGTTGGTAGCCTAAAGTGATATATTTTACAACACATTATCTATAATATCTGCCTCTCGCTGTAATCTGCGTATTTTTTTAATGTCATTATAGTTTTTACGGTCTTGTTTTTGTCTGGAATAACAGGGTCTAAATCTGACTTTCCGTTTTAGTGTCCGCTTCAAATTAAATGAACAATAGTGATTTTATTTACATAGAATGGATATTTGATACAAGTAAAATCAATGTTTTAAATGAATGTGCTTTAATGTTTCAAATAAAGTTTGTGAAATAAAAAATGCCAACATATTGCTAAAGTCTATAGTCTATAACACTAGTTTTCTAAAGGCTGTTGTTTTTCCAATCCCTGTATTGTTTGTGTGTGTTTGTGTGATTGTTTGTGTGTGTGTTTGTGTTTGTTTATATGTGTGTTTGTTTGTTTATATGTTTGTTTGTTTATGTGTGTGTGTGTTTGTGTGTGTGTGTGTTTTTTGTGTGATTGTGTGTGTGTTTGTTTATATGTGTGTTTGTTTGTTTATATGTTTGTTTGTTTATGTGTGTGTGTGTTTGTGTGTGTGTGTGTGTGTGTGTTTTTGTGTGATTGTGTGTGTGTTTGTCTGTTTGTTTATGTGTGTGTTTGTGTGTGTGTGTTTTGGTGTGATTGTTTGTGTGTGTGTTTGTCTGTTTGTTTATGTGTGTGTTTGTGTGTGTGTGTTTTTGTGTGTGTGTGTGTGTGTTTTTGTGTGCTTGTGTGTGTGTTTGTCTGTTTGTTTATGTGTGTGTGTGTGTTTGTTTGTGTGTTTTGGTGTGATTGTTTGTGTGTGTGTTTGTCTGTTTGTTTATGTGTGTGTGTGTGTGTTTGTGTGTGTGTGTGTGTGTGTTTGTGTGTGTGTGTTTTTGTGTGTGTGTGTGTTTTTGTGTGATTGTGTGTGTGTTTGTGTGATTGTTTATGTGTGTGTTTGTGTGATTGTTTATGTGTGTGTGTGTGTGTGTGTGTCTAACTCTATTGCTGGTTTTGAATGCTTCCATTTTCATCATTTTAAGTCACTTTGTATAAAAGCGTCTCCTGTTTAATGACTAAACATAAATATATAAGGCTTAAGCCTAGTCCCAGACTAAAATGTAAGTCAGCTGTTTCCACAGAAATAAACTTGCACTGATCGATCTTAAAATAGTACAGTGCTTTTGTTTGGTCTAAGGATAGACAGGATAGTTTTTGTTTTTTTTTCCCTAAGGCACATTTATAAAAATAACTTGAATGTTCTAATTGAACTACGCCCTAACCCTTTTCTATCATCATTCATGTAACGCATTTGTAAATCTAATATATTATTAAAAGAAAAACAATCTGAATTATATTTTAAAATCATTTCTTGATGACAAATGTGTAAAACATAGTGGTTTGAATGATTGTGGCTTTTTATTATTTTTATATTATCCCGATGTTTTATCAGCTGTTCGGGCCTTACTGCAGATGATCCGTTCCTCAACAAGAGATGAGATGTTACGTTTCTCTAAATCTCTTTCGCTGAAGAAACGTTTCGGCCTGAAGGTATGTAAATGTTCGTCAAATGAATTCATTCGTTTTTTTGGGCAAACTGTTTCTTTAAAAGCCCCGTATTGTCAAATGTGACATTTTCTGGCTTGTCGAAAGGGTTAACTTAACTTCAGCAGACGAAACCAGATTGGCCGAGCTGTACAGTCATTCCAAGGATGGACGATCTGACAAGACTGTTACTATGAAGTGGATCACATCTCACGTATATAGTGAAAGACAAACTCTCGCCGCGTCTATCTAGTCGTGATGAAGATGTGCACATTTCAGTGTCAGCGGGCAGCTATTTCAACGTTATTATTCCAGCTACAATAAATCACAACACCGCATATACAGTTACGCATGATTATGTATAAATCGTCAGTTTGTTGTTTTTCAGACAGACGTTATTTCAGAAACGACATGGTCGTGAGATGCGATAAAACCTTAGACGCACGCATAACAGCAACAGATAATACTTTATTGAACCTTTTCTTATAAGAAGTGTGCAATCTCAAGCATTTTTGACAATTGTTTCTGTCCAGGCCGCTCGTTTTATGGAGTTTTACCACAGCAGTCATCATTTTATTTTTTTGTATACGATCATATTTCTAATTTAAGGCTGCATTACGTCGACTCTGTCACCCGACATCACAAGAAGATGATATTTTAAGCTCCTTATGTTGTCAAATGTGCGCTAGTTCCCTTTGTTTTGCATCCAGCTAGCGCTGTGACGTAATTGTGACGTTGTTGTGTTTGATTGGCCTGGTCGTGCGTCACACAAAAAAACAGGCCAATCAGAAGAGAGGCTCATGAATATTAATTAGACAGGCTGAAACCGACCTGTTTTGGCAGATCTCCTGAAAGAGGAGCTGTAAAAAATATATTGAGCAGGTACTTAGACCACAAGTGCGCGTTATAAATTGGCATATTAAATGATTAGGTTGATTTATATTAATATTTATGTCAAGAAGTGTTAATGAAATTTCACTGGCATTGATATTGTGACAACCAAATCAGCGCTACCCCTTATATAATAAGAAATAAAACTAGGCAGAAAAGAGAGAGAAGGAAAGACCGGTGCCAAGCGTTATCCCACAGTCTCTCCTGCAGCCTGGGTCCATTGCATCTGGCAGAGGCCGCGGTTTGGACAGCACTTGCATTCTTCTTCTTCGGTTTATCCCAGGGCACTCACAATTAAACCCTAATAGCCCCTCGCACAAAAAGAGCACTCAGAAAACGGAAACGAAGAACAGTGCAACCACTCATGTCAAATTATTTTCAGGACTCTTTATAAGCAAGTCTGTTTTGGGGGAATGCCTAATATGCCATTACATAGAAGCTCTTGGCTTGGGATTTGCCTCTTGATCTCCACAGCAGATACAGAGCTGTTTTTCTCTGCCTGGACAGCTCTCAGCTCTTTAATTGGACGTTTAGGACCGGTTTTAGATGGGATGAAGTGTTCTCTCTTGAAGTCTGCTTTCCGAATGTGGTTTTTAGGATCGTATGTGGTTTATCAACTAAAGTGGCGATCCATCAGCAACACCGTAGATGGAATGAAAACAGGCCGTATTTACTTTCTTAATGCGCTTTCCTGATCTTAATGTACATTGGCCCACATAATTGCAACAAACAAAAAGTTGTGTTTGTAATCGTTCATCGAAATGCGATCAGCCTTTAATGACTGGTGGCAAAGCAGCACGCTGGATTGTTGTTGTGACGGTTCTTCTAGAAACATCATGTTTATTGTCAAGTGGACACAGCATAAACTGATACAACATTTTCAGGATAGCTTTCCTCAATATTTCCAAATATAGGGCTGGTTTTAGGTAACAAGCCATCCTACTTCTGTTGGTTCTGTAGAACACAATATGGCATGACAATATTCCGGTCTTGCTGTAATGTAATACTCCTTGCACACTGCATATATAGTCTGCAGAGCCGCCACAGTGGGAGAATCGCTGTCTTAAACAGCATATGGGATGGCAGTGGTCCAAAAGCCCATGCAAACGATTTTCAGCTTCAAAATAAATGAAATCAATGATACCGCCAGGCCTCCCTGACCCCTGCCGAGAGTGAGAACATGACTTTAGTTAGGTGTGAAAGCCAAAGCGAGGTGAGAAACCAAAGGAACTTTCTAGATGAAGGGCATGTTTTTTTTTTTCTTCCTTTGGTTCACGCAAGGGAAAGGAGTAAATATATTGAAATATTTGTTAGACGCTATTACTTCTACAGCTCATAACACACAAAAACATCTCTCCACGCAGTCTGTGTTTGCATATAGCGATTAATGATTTGATTTAATTTAGGTATACAATAAGGCTGTACGTTTGAGTGGGTTACATTATTCCGCTTTGCTGCTTAAAGGGTTTGGGACTTTTATAACATTGGCTTACGTAACATTTACTTTCACAACATGGAAAAACAGCTTTAAAAATATCTCGGTCTCACAGGTTTGGATCGACACGAGGGTGAGTGAATGATATAATGCAATATTTTTGTAACAACGGTTCCTTTCACATTCATATTCAGTATTTGGATGTTTTTTGGACCGTGGTCGGCCCAGGCAAATATTATTTGACAAAACTTTTTTTTTTTTTTTTTTTTTTTATTCCCCTCAAAGTAACCATAATTCAATATTCACGTGGCAGATTCTAAAAGCTGGTGGGGAAAAAAAAAACTTCTCGAACCAGTAACAACCACATAAAATGCCATAGTAGACACCCTGAATCTGCCACATCCAAGTAACTGCTTAAAAATACACTAACAACTAGGGCTGTCAAAATTAATTGTTGCATCGATGCGGACGTGGATGATTTTGCATCGATATTCGAATAGACCATAATCGATTATAGCCCATGACGTCATTCGCATGCATGCTTATCAGTTGAGTAGCTATTAAAAATGCACTCTCTATTTCAAAATCTGCATACACGCGTGTGTGTGTGCTAAAGGATTCACTGCACAGAATAAGGTCTGTTAGACGCATGTGCATTTCTTGACTTCCACTCGTTGTTATTTTAGTCTTTTACTCGTATGCTTTAATTTCTGCAGTTTGTAATGCAGTTATTAAATGCACGAAGGTCACGTACTGACAGACTTTCATGTGCGCTTTGTCCTAAATTTTGCAGAGCAGTTAAAGGCATTTGCATCTTTTATGATACGAACATACAATCATACAATCAGTTTTCTGTGGAAATAGAGCTGTGCATTAGCGTGAAAGCAGTCTATTAAAACGGCCATTGTCTATGATCTCATCTGTACTAATCAAATGGCAATAATGCTGATTAAAAAAAGAAAAACCCGTAACTATGATTGTCTGTAAACTTTCGATACTTAGCACTCCCAGATAATGAAAGTGCTTTTTCAACGTCACTTGTAATGGTCTTTCCCTCCTTTCTTATATTTGCTTGTACGCTTTGAAGAACATATTTAGGCTTACTTTGAATTCTTAACAATAATTAATTCATTATAATTAAAAACATAACAATTTATACCCTGCTTAAATAATTTAATAAAAATGCTCAAAATAAATGCATTGTGATAAACCTGAATCGTATCGTTGACATAATAATCATAATCAAACTGAATCATGAAACCAGTGCCGATTCAGACCCCTACTAACAACCTTAGAAACCACAGCAAGGCATCAGCAATTATCCATAAAAGTGGTGAGTAGATCTGCACTGGCAAAGACTTCTCACATTTTCTTTAGAAAATATAAAAATAGAGTTATATTGCTCCAACAGAAGCATAATGTTGAGCTTCAGGCTTCATTATTGTCTGGGCTTCTGGTTTCTGAGTGCTAATGCTTTGCCAACTAATGTGCTGACTGTCAAAACCTCTCCAGTGATGATTTTGTGATTGATTCATGAAACCAGATGCCAAAGCATGCACAAAGATTACTAAAATATGCTCAACCAAATCAATTGAGCCAAAATCAAGTGTTTCTGTTCACAATTGACCTACGCTCTAGCATTCGTTTGTGGTGCAGAAAAACGTGTATTTTTTGGCAATTTACTGCCTGTAAAAATAGCCTAGACCAGTTAAACTGGTTCAGCAAGTGACTGACCAGTGTAAGGTATGCTTAGACACTTCAATGCTGGTTAACAAGCATGGTCACACTGGTCAAGCTGGTCTAGCAACGATAACCAGTTTGTGTCAGGCCATTAAAAACCAGTTAAGACCACAATCGAAAGGACTAAACTGGTCAGTGCTGTTTTCAACAAGAAAGGCACTTTATAGCATATATTAAAGACGATACTGAATTAACATGTTCGTAGTTCAGTGAGTTATCAGGGTCTCTGGAGGTCTACATTAGCAGTCCATCAGCCCTGTGGGATTTTCATGCTCTGTTTCAGCACAGTTAGATTGGTGGGCGATGAATACTAACGACGAACATTTTTAGAGGTCCACTCGAGGGGAATGGAGACAAAGAGTCCATTTGACATACTTCACCACGTCAACTTCAGATGAGAGCACTTTTGCCTTGAGAGCATCGGTCACCACTCAGCTCTCGACAAAGTGGGTTAAAAAAAAGTGCTTGGCAATGCAATCCCAAACATTTTGTGGCTTCCTAGAACACATATTAGGAAACCTTCCCACTGACATAACATTACTACAGGAAACCCACTACAGTAAAACAAAGGAAGTTACAAGATCTGGGGTTGGCTTTTAAAGGGCTGTTTATGCATTGCTTTGGCTTTTGAAGTGGAGTGGGAGTTAGGACATATGATAGGTTTCATGTCTGGGAAACCACAATCACACATTTAAAAGGGTAGACTAAACCGCCACATTGGTATTGTTGACGATTACTTGCTTGGTTGCACTCTTGACAGAAAAACGGATCTAAAAAATACCCAAGTCCACTTTAGAGGGTATTTCGTTGTTATAAGATGGTGCCACATTACATAATACATAGAAGTAATCCTAAAACCTTGCTGTCAAGACCTCTGCTTTTTAAGGGCTTGGAGCGAGGCTTTCCTCTTTCGCCATGGTGCTGTGTTTTCCTTCCTTTCAGGCCATCCTGGGAACCTGGAAAAGTAATTACATCATTGTGCCCGGTCTTTCAAACTCCTCCGTGTTGAACTGTGGGAATTGTGATACAGGAAGGAAAGGATTGCAGGTGTGTTTGGAATTACTGCGCAAGAACAATGGAGGAACTGTAGAATAGGCCACCGGCATCATGCAATTTCAGACTTGTGTACACGTTTAAGTATGACATCTGCTGTGTTGTTTTACTTTGTCCAAACTTTACTTTTCACTAGAGGCCTACAAAATGTTATGTACAAGTGTACAGCTTCTGATTGTTTTAGTCTGAGTGTTTGTGACCCGTAAGTCTTATTTGCACAAGGTTAAAAACACTGAGTCGTTAAGTGCATTATACGTCAAATGTTCTACCTTTTAATAACTACTTGTCCATCTGCTCTGCTCTGAAAAAAACAAACAAACAAAAAAACAATATAAGGAAAATGGCAATTCTAATTTGTGACCAATACTAATTTGTACAAGACAGGTAAATCACATCACTTGGTTTTTACAAAAATGCATTAATATTAATCTTTGTACAGTTATGGTTAGGTGAGTTAAAGCTTTAGGTTTAGGTCATATAGGTTTGATCCAAAATACATATTCTTACGATTTCGTAATCTTGTGCAAGTTCTTATAACTTTCCATGAATATGGGTTGGTTTGTCATAACCTTTTTAACTATTACCAAACAAACGCTGAAACTAAACAGAGATTGTCTCTGTAATATTTAAAACTTTTTTAATAATTGGTTGAAAAAAAAAACCATGAAAAACTAACACTTAAAAACCATATTATTTAAATTGTCACATATAGTCAGACTACATGTAAAAATTGTATTAAGTTAAATTATTAAAATGTTTTACAAGACAATCGTTTTCCATTCTAGTTCAACAATTTATTTGCATTTCTTTGCGAAATTTACTAGCAATCTCTGAGAAGTTAAAATGATGTCAATAATAAATGCAGATCTGTTCTTCAAAGCACACAAGTTTGTAACAAACTAAACAATTGATTTATGATTGGTTAGTTTAAAAAACTAAAAAACAAAACATTACCTGGTCAACCTAGCATGAAAAGTGTTTATTAATAAAAGGAACCATAGCATAGTGGCATGCAAACTTAATGTTGACCGTGAAAAAAAAAACCCAAAACATTTTGTTCTTGTTATGTCTGTTCACGTTGTGTTTATACTGAGAGCGAAGGTTACCTGCCATTCATTTCATGTTCAAACTTACCATTATATGGACATATAACCATTCTTCCCCCCTTCTACTATCGGTTACCCCGAAAATAGTTCTAGTTCCAATAAAGCTACAGTCGAAAGATCATTTGCCCCAATGCATATCCACATACCATTTTTCATGTTTTCATGCTTTGTGTGCTGTAATCCCCTTAGCAGCATTGTGCAGTTCCCCTCTGACAGCTACATAAAAGGTTTCTGCTTTGAGACAACATGTGTATGAAGATCCGTCCTCCAGTCAAAACATCTTAGCTTTATTGACTGCTGCTGTGTCTCGCTAATAAAAGAGGGCACGTCTTTTGTTTATCCACAACACCCCTCTTAGCTATGAGCGCTGTCTATTGGATTGCCTTGGAAAAAGGAAAGGAAAATAAATCAAGTGCGAGTCGTTTTGGTGCCAGGGAGGTATTTATCTCACAGATGCACTGCAGAGCACATCTCCCTCAACGCTTCTCTCTTGTACCCCTGTAGGGTTCGCATTCTTGTTTCTCATAAACTCTGTATAGGTAAAAAATAAATCACGCATATAGTAAGAGCCTGGCTTATTCGACGTGTGAGCGGTTGTATACTGCGACTGAAATGTAATGAAAACTACCAGGTCTTCACAGCTGTTTAGAAAAAAGGAAGTTGTTTATCTATAGGCATACAAATTTTGAATTTGTGTTTGCTTAAGGAAGCATTACTTTTGCTTATGCTGAAGGTTAAGGATCTGAACAGCTAAAATGGGTAAAAGCATTTTGTAGGATACTTAAGCTCTGTCTATGAGACTTGGTTACCACCTAGCAACTAACTAGAAAGCCCTGGCGACAGTATAGTAATCAGTGCTGTAATCTGGATTACTTAATCAGAGATGCAAAATTTATGTACTTGTAGTCAGATTATATCGCATTTTAAAATACTCGTAATCAGACTAGTTGTTTTTTTATTGATTACATGGTTATATATTACTTACACGATAGCAATATGTTATTCATAATTTATTGAGCATCTCTAAAAACAGCATACGGCTTATAGATAGTCTATCATGTTTTGTGGGCATTGACACAAAGACCAGTCACTAGTCAAGTGGCTAACTGCAGAAAATTGTGATTTAACCAGTGTTTTATCAAAATAATTTACATTTTAGAAAGTGTTTTCTCAATATTGTAACAATACATGAAATGTTCATGAACACATAAGCATTTATTATGTACAATAATACAATAAGCATTAATGCATATATAATCTGTAACACTATAAGTGAACAACACTAGTTAACATTAACAATACTTCTACAGAATGTATTAGTCCTAGTTAATGCTAACTGCAGCATTAACCAATGCTTTAATAATATCACACATTGGTTTTGTTAACATTAATTCAATGTGAGCTGACATGAACTAACAATGAATGATTGCATTTATATTGATAATAAATACATTGTTTGTGCGTGTAAGTTAATACATTTTTTAATTATTGTAAATTGTTACCATATAATCACTATAAAAGCTTATCACAATTTCATTGCGCAGGCAGAAGCACGCTTTGTCTTTTGTAGTTTAACTGAATGCAAAATTTCCCTACCTAATCTCTTGCCCTTGCTTCAAATCATTTGGCAAAAATAGTATTTTTGACGTCAAAGCTCAGCTGAGTGCAAGTCACAATCATGATCACACAGGTCTTCAGAAATCAAAAGAAACCATAGCTTATTTGAGGTCAGTGAGGGATGTAAAGACACAGTCGACTCGCTCCATTTATTACGTAATTCAGTTCAGGTAAGAATTGCTCAACCGTATAGTCAGACAATTGGACTCAATGCCAAGACATATTTTACACTTCAAAGTACACACTAGGGGATTACGGACATATATAAATTATAAATCTAATATAGCGATCAAAAAAAAAAAAAAAAAAAGTTGGAAGAATTGATCCCAGATATTGTAACTGGGATGTCTGCCAGTGTTTTTTTCAAAGCTATTATGGGTTCTTGTATCCCTGGATGAAAATGATACTGAAGATCAGATCTCTGCTGGGCCATGTGTCCATATTTTTGATGTATTCTGCGTGTCATATCGAGGATAAGTGATAACGGCGCGGCTGCGATATCTCGTTCTGCAACATTTATGCAGACAAATGGTAAAAGGCTGTGTTTAACAGCGGACATATGTTTCACTGGAATGAATCATCATAATGTTATTAATCGTAATGTGATTACTGACAGACTCTCTCCGCAATTGGATATCAGGTATCCTGTTGATGTTACCACTGATTTACAGAAAACAATTTTGAGTGCCTGAAACCCATTATTTCTGAGTTGTGCCGTTCTAATTCCTAATTTGTAGGGGCGTGTGTGTGTGTGTGTGTGTGTGTGTGTGTGTGTGTGTGTGTGTGTGTGAGAGAAAGAGAGAGAGTCAGCATTGTCTCCAAGGGGCATTGACAGAAATCAGATCTTGCAGGCTGTTATTTGTACAAACCTCTGCACAACTGTAGATGCATGCATTGTTTAGTCAAAAATTAGGTAAAAACTAAACGTGAACGCAGGTACGACAATAAGCGTTTGAGGTTTATACATTTTTGCATATGGATATTTTTCTTATTCAGATTGCGTTGCGATATATACCTACCCATCGATTTGAAATGCATTTATTTAAATTGGAACTACTTTTGCGCTTAATGCACTTTAATTGTACGGAAGCAGTGTAACTAAATATATACTAAATTATATTTGGTTGTGTAAAATGGAACCATTGTAAGTATACTTAAGGTACACATGAAACATTTTGCATGCAAGGCCAATATTATTCCAACATCCTACAATCCTCATCAATAGTGATTTTTACGCATAAGTAGCAGCCAAAAATTGTTTAATTATTGTTTCATAGTCTCAAGTGAAATTTAACAGATTTGAACTATATTAAGTATGAAATAAATGCATTTAAAATATTAGCTTTTTTTTACTACGGTAGGATTGCTTGAGGGCGACTACATTTGTTAAACGCACTTTGTATAGTCAAATCAAATGGAAAGTTTTACTTCAAAATATATTTTAGCAACAGGGTAATATCAAATTGCAGGAATCAGACTTAATTGTGAGCTTATATACAAGAGGTTTCTACTTATGCAGATTGCTCTAAATCGATCACTCACGCGCTTCCATTTCAATTCTGCTGGTTTAGTATGCAGCGTGACATCACGGTTTAAAAGAAAAAAATACAACTGCGTTAATAACCAATGAAAAATCGCCGTCGCGCAGTACTGCATAACTGGCAGAAAAGAAATGCGAGGCGATGCATCACAGCACGGTGCTGGATTCAATATCTGATCTCCATTCCTCTGACGTTATTGTCTTTGTCAGGCCGAGACATTGAGCCGTCTGATCAGCTCATCTGCATGTGCACTCACATGTCCACACGGTAATGGACAGTGACAATCAATCGGCCGCGAAACATGCTTACAATGAGCAAAAACTAAAATCCTTACTCCTGACACAACATTATTTTTCACGAGTCTATTAAAAAATAATGACATTTGCAACGACGGGGGAAGAATACGGAATGGGCAGTTAAGCAAAACGACACCATGCATTACGCGGTGATTAGTTTACTCAGTGGCCGTTAATGGATCTAATCAGAGCACATTAATTAACAAGACATGTAACTCTGTCTCCACCTGGACGGCTCATTTGTCTCCAGCAGTGATACGTCCTATGCGCAGAGACCCCGCGGTTATGTACGATCCGCGGACGCTTATTTCCTGTTCATTTCCTTGTGGTCCGCCTAGTCAATTGCTGGTCATCGTATTATGAAATATATTAAAGCGCCGATTTTATTTAAAGCTGAAGACTCATTTTTGGCACCACTTGCAGATTGGGTATTAAAAAACAAAACAACAACTTAGAAATAGGCTAGGATATTGCTGTTGTTGGCGCTCTGGGGATTCTACTTTTTCTTTTACTCGTGCTGATTGCGTTTTGTAGAATATGAAAATATTTAAGAGGATTAGTTCACTCAAATCTGAACATTTGAGGAAAATGTACTTTTGTAGCATTGGAACAGATTTGAAGAAACGTAGCATTCCTTCACTTGCTAACCAACTATCCCACACCGTTTTCAGTCAATCAATTAACATCTTGAGAAGCCAAAAGCTGTGTGTTTGTAAGTTTTTAATTTGAAATCATTGAGTCTATAATCCATAATATCGCTTCTTGTCTGAATCAGGAGAGAAATATGCATAGATCAGACACTGTTTATAAGGATTTTGACAGCATGGGATGGACTTTATAACTGGAGGAAGCATTATTATTATTATAATGGACTATATTTTGGCCAGAAACAAGTTAAAATTGATAGATTTGATAGATTTGTTTGGATCTCCTTCTGACGGCACCCATTGACTGCAGAGGACCTATTAATGAGCAAGTAATGTGATGCCAAATTTGTCTAAATCGGTTCAGTAAACAAATGTCCAGTTTTGGGTAAACTGTCTCTTTAATTTGAGCCTGCATATCATTGCGAATGACTTTTAATTTGAAAAACAAAACTAAACAAAAACAATGAATAACTTCAGATCTTGAAAATGAATAAAATGTATGTAAACGAACAAGTGTGTTCCATGACGGATTGTATCCATCACTGACTAAAGTTTTTTTTTTTATAAAATTGCAAGCAACATATAATACGTTACATTGTATTGTTTTATATTACAAAGTAAACGCATCTCAGTGTACTTGCACACTAAACTATATTTTAAATAAAAATAGATTTTAATTTTTAACATTGAACACGCATCGCTTTTGCTATATTATTTTGTGAAAATTATTCACTTTGTGCGGCTTTGATGTCCATGACTTTCATCACAATGGATCAAATGAACGCGATCAATATTAAAGCGAATGCAAATTTCAAAGCAAAATTTTGTCTGATGATGTTTGTGTTATTCGGTATTCCTTTTTTCGAGAAATACAAATAGAAAAAAAAAAAGAATATAAAATATTAAAACGTCTGATGAAATATCCTCAGCCCAAACTAGATACAGAAGTATTCAAATAAAACACAAATACGCATTTGCACGGCCCTGCCGCAGATCTGTAAGGAAAGTGAGTGAGTGGAATGGATGGAGGTTTGATTAAAGAACTGTGGGAAATTCTCTAGTGTGTGTGGAGTGTGTTTCAGTGCAGTGGATGTTCTCTGGCCTCGGGCTGTTCTCAGCTATGGCTGCGATAGAGCTGCATGCACAGTCTCGTCGGCTGCTGTAGGTGAGACGAAATGCTGTTATAAGAGACTCCCACACACACACACACACACACACACACACACACACACCTTTACAACTACACTGACAACAACGAACATGCCCGCATGTATTAAAATGATTTCAAAAATGCACCAACAGTGCATGTATACCCCACGCTCGTAAAAAGCTAAATAATATTTTCAGAACTGCCCTACGCATGCGCTTGTAATGTACTTTCGTGACACTTATGCAAATTATACACTTATGACTGTATGCAACTTCGTTATTGCAAAAGTGTAATTGCAAATATATTTTAAACATAAAACTGTCAATATTAAGACATTAAAGTACGTTTTAGACAATAATTGTAATTATGAAACTGCATATGCAGATGCGCTTAAGTGCCGTGGGTCAAAAATCACTCTTAAGTTCAGCTGCACTTAATTCCGTTTTCATTTAATTGCAATAACATGGACATTTTTTAGAATATATTTTAAAATTGGTATCTATTCTAATATCTATTTAAATACTTTTTACATAGTAACGTATATGGTTGCAGCACATATTGTGAGAGGTCAATAGGTCAAGTCCACTATTGGTAGATACAGCACTTTTTTAACACCGTTTTTCATCATTCAAAAATAGCTATGCATTAATCCAAATTTTCTGTGTATTTATTATATTACAATCCACTTTCTTGACTATTTTTGCCTTTCTTTTTGCCTATCATCTGTCACAGCAGAGGATATTCAGTGGTTTGCGCATTCTGTCTGGCCCGCTGTGTAAAATGCACACAATGTATAATCATGCATTTCAATGTTTTCGCGTTCACAGCGCAGCTTGATGTTTGCATACATGAGCGTCTTTCAGCTATACACGTATACCCAGTGGAGACGAGGTGAGAGCATGGGAACAACAAACCTCTTTCCCCTGGAGGGATCAGATGTATTCATCCCGAGACATGATCCATAGCCTCTGCTCTCACATGAACCCGTTTGATCATGCGCTAATGTTGCCTACGGTACAGTAGACTGCTGACTTTAAAGAGATTTTTCACATTAGAAGTTTAGTGTCACTTGCTCTACTGGTGCCATTGTTATTCTCCATACACTGAGTTATTGTTGTCCTCTGACAAAGGAGCTTTGTGGCAAGAATCTTCCTCTTGTTTGACCTACAGTTGTTGTGACAGTCTTTAGCAAATTCCTTGTTGGTTTTAAGCTGTGTTCAGCACCTTAGCTGTCAGTGAGATGGTCCAGATTGTGGCTCAAGGGCTCAGACAATAAAAACACAGCGGCAATTCTGTGATGGTTTACAATACGCACTTTCGGCTTATAGGAGTCCCTTTAAGGCAAGAAAAAAACGTGTAAGACTTATTTAACACAAGACGACTTTTTGAAATGGCAGTGTGTCTGGGCTGGTGAACAGCTTTAATATCAGTTATATTTCTTTATTTGATTATTACAGACCGAGTGGACGGGGGAAAGTACGGTCTACATTTCCTCTGCTCTTTTCTTTTTTTTTGTCGTCAACGTTTTTACACCTGGATTCTGACACTTTTAGAGCCTCGCAGTGAATAAACTTTACAGTGTGTGAAAGCGTGTTTACGTTTGCCATTGAAAAGGTTTAAACTAATGGATCTGAATGACTCAAAGGGCAGTGCAGTCAAGCTGTTTGTCTTCAGTCTTTTTGTATTTCTTTTTTTTTACCTGGCCTGAACTAGTCTCTGCATGTGGTGATTGGCTCATTCTTTTGCTCTCTCACCCTCCCCCCCTCATTCTGAAGCGGTGGTGGTACTTGCCCAAGGCAAAAATCACTGCCATGATACTAGCTTGATTTCTAAAGGCTGATGTAGTGTTATAAATGATAAGGCACTTGTTCTTTGCTTTTATTTTAAATTAGAAGGTTTAGCATTCAAATGTATTAAAGTGCTCATAAAAACAGGTAATACTCAAGTACATACGGAGGGAGGGGTTCTAGCAGACCAATCACAGCGCTTGTGGTCCGCGTGGAATTGACTCGCTGTTGGATTTTTGGAGATGTGCACGTCAGGTCTGGCGTAGGTTCGACGCAGAAGTATAAATTGGGCTTACTTGGTAGTTGCTTGGTTTTAAGGACGTTATTAAAGACCATAATGTTCATTTTGAGAACGTTAACTTGAATGATGTTTTAACGTTATACGATTATTCGTAACTAATTAGCCAAAGTTCTTAATAGGCTCCCTTTTAGCTGTGAAAAGTCCATCTTCTCTAGGATATCCTGGTGTCAGCTCCTTCCCTCAATGTTTTTATTATCAGGCAAAATTCTTCACACCTCTTCTCAATAAATCGAGGTATCATTCACGCCCGTAGCACACAAATAGTATGTGCTTTTGCAAGCTGCAAAAATAAAGTAATCCATCACGAATCACACAATTTTACACTTGCATAAATTCTTCCTCTTGAGTACATTCTGACAGAACAATAAGCCGCGCTATCTGTGTTTTAACTGGCTCTGGGAGTACCTACTGGAGCGCAGCCAAAACAATTCATTCAGATGGAATTTTGGTTCACGCCCATGTTATTTCACTCGTATTTTTGAGTGAACATTGTGTTCTCTGGTAGGGCACTGCAGAAACGTGCTGATGGTGAATATGGTGTACTGGATGGTGTTGTCAGTCTCAGTCATGTTGGAACATGTGCACGAGGTGGTTTTCATTTAAACGGAGAGCAAAAAGGACAGAAAATGTAAAGGTTCTGCATGCTTTCATCACCTTTGACCTCCCATTATCTGCACTGTAACATCATAAATGTGACCTTCAGTTCGCTTTTACGACATTCGTCAGATCAATGAAGCGTGTTCAGAGACACAGACTAAGGTTAAATTGGTGAATGTCAGTGGATCAGTAACTATACACACCCGCTCACCCACACTGCAACATTTAAAGGGATAGTTCACTCATAAATGTAAAGTCCTTCATCATTTACTCACCGTCATGTCATTCCAAACCCTTATGACTTTAATTCAAGAATAGATATTTTTAATGAAATTTGAGAGCCTTCTGTACTGCCATTGATAGTTTACACAACAATCACTTTATAAAGTTTATGTCAAGTTTATAAAGTTAATGTAAAGATGATCCATATGGATTAATTGAGCAGGATGGGTGCAAATTTTCAGTGGCATTTTGATTACTGTATATTAGGGATGTGCGATACCAATCCATTAGTACAGCAGATTAAATGGAAACGATGCTGCTAGTCGACATTGCAAATACAAGTTTGAAATATGAATGTTACTTTTGTTACATTTCTTAATGTTACAGTAATATTGGTTATTCTGGATGCATATCAGGAACATGATATGCCTAAAAATCTAAAACAAATGCTGTAAAATATACAATCTGGTGTTAAAGGTTTAAAAATAACCCATTTATGAAAACGCCACCTACTGCCAGAAGGTGAATTTGCATTTTCATTCAGCCTCACTGCTACTGTTGTTGTTTTCGTCATTGTAGTAAATTTTAACAATTTGTTGGAAAGTAAGTCCAGTATAGATAAGGTATCTGAAATTATGTGTCTGTTTGATTCAGATTAAGTATTTCAAATGGATTGCTTAAAGTGAGCAAGTACAGTTAAACTTATTAATATGTGAAGAAAATCCTAAATAAAATCTCTTCTTTTTAGAAAATTTGACTGAACAATTAAATTTATATGGATTAGTTTTCCAATCTTTTAGGAATTTTTTGAAGTGTCTAATTCAGGCTTGACCAAACTTGAACTTGCCTAGAAGTTTCTAGCATGCCTAGTAAGACCTTGATTAGCTTATTCAGGTCTGTTTAATTTGGTTGGAGCTGAGCTTTGCAGGACAGGATTGACCACCCCTGGTCTAATTGGTACTTTTGTAGACTGTCAACAGAGGGATAGAAATCCTTTCAAATGTATTCATTTGTGTCCTGAGGATAAATGGAACTATTGGAACAATGTGAGGATAAGTAAATGATGACGAAATGTTCACATCCTTTAACAGCCATACAACTCATGTGAAAGGAAATCTGACACATGATGCTGTTGTCACGTCGTTCTCAACCAACACGGTCAGTCAATGAAAGCAGTGAAATCCTTACAGACATCCCTTCACCATATAAGGCTTATGACGATTTGTAGATAGTATCTGCACGGGTCAGTCGTTCTTTGAATGCTTTGACACGTATGCTGAGCATACCAGACATACTACCTATCTCACTGTCCCAGTTTCTGCTGTGTTGCTATGACGACTGCGCATACACTCTTATGGTATGGTATGCAGGAAGTTGATTACGTTTGGGTTTCAGCTCGGGGATTGTGTCACAATTATTTGTCAAGGTATGATGACCGAATCGGTTTTCTGAATCAGTTTTATTTATCTTTTGCAGTCATGATTACAGTTATAATTCTGAAATGTGATGTGTACAGAGCTAGACAGTTGGTCTGTCTTCTAGATGGTTGACAGAACTTGTCATGTGGTTTCTAGGTTGTGCTATGTAACTCTTAGTGTGTTCTGGGTGATTGCTCCGAGTATGACTTGGGGGTGGTTGCCAAGAAATTGATATATAGTTTCTAGGGTGTTCTGGGTGGTTGCCATGGAATTGCTATGTGGTCAATTGGATGTTCTAGGTTGTTGCTAGGTTGTTTCTATATACATTTCCTATGTTGTTTTACTGGTTGCCAGTGGTAGGGTATACTGGATAATTGCTTATTTTGACTTGGGTTCGGGTGTCCATGTTTGGAACCTTGACTCGTGGACCTGTCCCATTCCCGCCCCTTCCTCCTCTCCCACTTCGCTTCCTGTCAACATACTCTCCTATCATAATAAAACCAAAAATATAAAAAAAACCAAAAAAACATACGCTTACTAGCGATATATTTAGCAGAAGCAAACCTTACTAATAACGGTTTAATAATAACAAGTTGCGAAATACCAATTTGTTATTTTGATCTCATTTATATGACAAAGTCGCATAGGCGTTGCATCATCAGAGTTCCAGACAGCTCTAGTTGCTTAATGAGTTACATAGTTGCACACGTGTAACAATGTTTGGAATGTTTTTGTGCGGCTGCTTTCTGTATCATTGCACAAGGTTAGATTTTATCTCAAGTCCAAGTTAAGTAAATTCCTTTTATCGTGCAAAAGAAGCCTTCGTTAAATGCTTCTTGCACAATGTTCTGTTCATAAAACAGAGGCACCGCAAGGAAAACACCGACTGAAGAGTAGATAACTGGCATGAACAATAATATCTTCTCTACTCTGGGTTTGTTTCTGAGGCTTTCACTGTATTTAATCCATTTTTATCCGTGCTGAGGTGATGTGGCTGAGCTATGGGAGAATTCTAGTTGAGCCCTTATTTCCCATCTGATAGGATTCCGACCTTTGAGTGACACCTATAGTAGGGATCACTTTCACCTCTGATAGACCAGACGTATATAAGACCTCCAGTTCTCTGTGAGAGTAATCATGACAAAAACTTGAAATACCAGTTCATACTGCTTTTGTCCTATATCATATATATGCAACAGAGCGACCAATATCTGTCATTGTCACAGTGCAGCAGCTGCTAGTCAACATGCCGCATGTGCAAATGAGCCACAGAAAGATACTGGAGGCTTAATTAGCACTGTGTGATTTTGTCCCCTAGTCGAATGCCTTTTGCACTCTCATTGTTTTTAATTACTGCAGGAAATTCAGCAGCGATCGGCACAGCCATTTAGAGACTTTCGTTTGCTCCCTCAAACAGAGGCTGACGGAGTCGACTTCCCGCAGTGCAGTGTTTCATGTTGCGTGAGCATAATTTGATACAGATTCTTTTGTAAAAAATGTTCTTTCAAATTTTATTGTACATAGATGCTCCTAGTAATGTTTGGTTGAAGACGAACTCTTGAGAAGACCCAATGACTTCCTTTTAAATGTTAAATATTTTAATTTTTACTTTTTTTATATAAAAAAAAAAAATGGAAAGTACACTTAAGTATAGGCTACTTTTAAAATAATATACTTCAAGGGATATTTGAAAAGAATAACCTAACTAAATGTATTGTTTTGGATACGTAAGTACATGTTAATTGAAATTAAATGAACATGTATTATAATTTAGTTTATAAACTTTATAATCTAATTTACATGCATTTAGCTGAATTTTATGAGCCATCTTTGTGTGTCATTTTGTACTTCTTTTGAAATATGATAAAAATGTACTTTACTGTAAAGTATTTATGGTAAACTTAATGCTTAGATGACATTTCTGTTTAAATTTGGCATGCCGTGTATTTAAATGTATTTGTATGCAATTTAGCACATATATATATATTGAGTGTAAATGTAATATCAAATAACACAGTTACAATGTTAAGTACTTTACATTTACTATAGTATGTTAGTCAGCACATCAAAATAAGCATACTTTATAATATAAGTATATAAAAATATGCTCTAAAAGTGTGCTTAAGTGCACTTGAGTTCCTTCTATTTTATTTATATACTATCTGCACATAAATAGCTTTAAGTTTAAGATATAGGTACAGTACAAGTGCACATTATATACTTACAGTATATACTTCTTGACATTCCTGTCATTAGGTGAGCTGTCCCTTTAAGGCTCAGAGATCTGTGCGTTCTGGGCGGTGCAGGTGGAGTTCGTGTGACTGTGAAACACAGTTGGAATCAGGTTAACATTCAGAAGATCATCTCGTTAGAGCACTACAGACTCTGCTGTTCTCTTCCGATTCTCGACATGCCTTAAGCGAAACTCTGGTATTTTTTTTATATCAATTTCAAATATCATGTGCCCAGAACTCCAAGCACTCGATAATAATAGGAGAGGGAGCAATATTCGATACACTGGTGAAAAAAAACTGTGACGCCTGCTAGACAAAAAAAATCCCCATTCTTTATTCATGCTACATCCCCAGCAATATCGTTGTACAAGGAAACTTTATATCACCAAGAATAAAAAAAGATAAAAAGAAACAGAGGGGTATAAATCGATGTGGGCTGTGAAATCTGACCCAGTAAAAAGTCTTCTCATTGACAAGACGGGCGGCCAGTGTACGCAGCGCTGCTGTAGTAAATCGTAGCAGATTTCTCCCTCGGGACATGTGGTGAAGTAGAGGGTTAGCGTTTGACAGAAACATTATTCAAATCATCCTCCTCATTTTTCTTTTACTTTTTTTTTGAGCTCATGAAATGCTAAAACTGATATTTAGCCACATTTTGAGCAAATACAAAGATATAGCATGTTCTGTCATGGTCAGAGGTGTATGACAGACCCCCTGAGCGTGTTTGTTTATGAATTAAATATTTAATTTGGACACGTTTCACTCCCTGTCGCCCAGCGCTCGCCGCAACAACGAAAAGGTCACGTCACATCACTCTAATCACTCTGAACGTGTTCCTATGAGGTTCCTGTGTATGCATTTGTGAAACTGAGAGAGATACAGGATAGAGTGAGAGCACAGAGAAAACATTTTAACATCTAACAGCCCGTCCAGTGAACACATTGTGTTTTGACAGGCTCCACAATTGTTATTTTTTTTATTTCTTTGTCTCTGACAGCTTTTAGCGTAACGCGTCCTTTGCTCTTCACTTGATTACGCAAGTGGAGTATGAAGCAAATTCTGTGTACAGCACGCAGGCATCAAAAGACAAAATGGCAAAAACCTCTTGGCAAGACCAAGTACCGACACTGGTCTCCTTTCAATTAGGGATGTATTTTCGAAATCTCCTAGTCTGTGAGTTGTAAACTCTGTACAATTACAATGAGACAACAATCAAACACATTTTTAAGGGTTGTTCACATACGATACATTCCATAATCTTTTTTTTTTTTTTTTTGAAACAGTTGGATGGTGTGCAAGGGAATGCAAAAGTTTTGAGACTTTTAAAGCTGAACTTGACGTGTCATTATAAAAAGCAGCAGTGAGAAACAATGGAAGAAAGGTCAAAAATTCCATGTGGATGTGTAGATATACTTAATTTTTATTATTTATTAAAAAATGTAATCTAGATGAAGTCAATCGACTAGTTATTTAATGTATGCAAGATTATTATTGTTAATAATTGACAGGTAAAAAGTCTTCTCAACAGATCGCAAAATACAAAAACTTCAAATCAAAGTGTTAAACTGGAATCAACAGATTAAAAATGGAAATAAATAAACCTAAAACTAATTAGTTACCTATCAATAAAGTGTTCTCTGAAGAATGCAATTCTGTGCTGATAAAACAAGACGTGTGTGTTCTGCTTAGAGGAAGAGCTTTGTAATTCAATTTGCAATGCTTGTGGTGCAACACCGAGCTTGTGTCATTTATCAATGCTTTGACACAGGAAGTGGACGCAACCTTCCTTTCAGACAACAGGATGGCACAAGGCCATTTTTCACGCCATCAAACAGTAATCCAGTGCAAGACAGCAGTGAAGAGTCATCCCCATCACACCCTTACAGGTACTGTACATGACATAAACCTCGGGATGACTCAGTTTTGGAAAACATTACACATGCTCTTGCTAACCTATCATCTTGCAGCTCAGGTGAGTCACAGTTCTGCCAGACAAGTCAGACAAATGTGATGAATTCGTAAAATGTATAGTCTGACTTCTAATGAGCAAACTGTGAGTCACTGTTGCCAAATCATCACCACTTTGCTCCAGGTTTATAGTCAAGTTTGTACAGTTTAATCCTGCATCACGCTGAGTGAAAAGGACAGAAGACCCTCACAGTGCAGCAGCCAGCCCACTTATCTACCATCAGCATAATCCGTACACATAGACCATTCAAGCTCTGCTGCAGCACAATGCCTTTGTTTGCCTAGCAATAGAAACCAGTTGTCCACTGCTGAGTCAATATTTACACCCTATTGGAATGTGGGTTGCTTTGCCTCCCTAATACTACAGCCTAAGCTCATATTCCATCTCCCTCTCTCTCCTTTTTTCTCTTTTTATCCATTGTTTTCCATCCTTCTTGTAAATTGCACAAACACAAATTCCCATGGGTGCAAAATGAAGACTTTTACCTGCAATCACGTAATATTTCTGAGAGGGTGAAGTTAGTATGCAATCTTTTCCAGCTCCAGTTTTCCAGCTCCATAATTTGCTGTAGTAGTAATTACAGGAACAAGTGTACAGCTGAAGAGGGAATACAGTTCTCAAACAGGTTTTCCAAAACACTCCTCTTTTACCAAACCAGTAGTCGCTACCCAATGTGTCAGACAGGACAAGACTGTAACCTTTAAAACTGTTTCCTTGATGAGACACCTACATCATCTGCAAGACATATTTTTAGAGTGTTTGCTCATCTGCAGTATGTCTATAGGATGTTGCCTATCAGATGTCAAATAGACATTTTAGAAAATGTCATCAAGATGTTTAATTTAGAATGTGTGAAAAACTGACTGACATCTTAAAGACGTCTATCAGATGTTTGCAGCAGATGCTTTCCAGATGAGGCGATCTTTAACAGACATCTTGCTAACATACAGTAATTGTGCTATTTGCATCAAGGGTCTTAGGTGGAGCTAAGAATTAGACTTGCTTTGGAGAAACAAGAATTTGAACCAGAGGTTAGATAAAGGAAGTTAGGTAAAGGAGTATATCTGCTCCTTGGTGGGCTAACATTGCTGCAATCTAATTAAACAAAACAGAACCAGCTAATAAAGGCTTTCGGGATTATTTTAAAATAGAGCGCTGTAGTGATGATGTATTTCTGTAGGCCAGCTTGGAAGTTCATCATCCCGATCCCCTCAACAAAAACCCAATAGGATTATTTGAATGTCTTTTGGAGTGTTGCAGAAAATAAGCTTTGCAGTAGAAGTTTATTATTCTTAAGGACAGGACACACCAAAATGATATTTGGGCTCATGTTGGTGGTAGTTTGTTAAATCAGCGTTGGGTCCATCAGCGAGAGCAAGAACTCTCTCTGAACAAGTCAGTGCCTGAGAATTAAATCGAAAGTGATGGAAATGAGCAAGTAGATGAAGGCAGCACCAACAGAATGCTGTTCTGATGTTGTGAGATCATCAAGTCTTTACACATTTTATTCTTCATTATTATCTTCACAAATGAACACAACATTCGAAATCCCATTGACGTGGGGATGATGGAACAAGTAGTGCTAACTTATTTTAGGGTTTTGCCCTACAAAAATGCAGCACTCTATAACCAGCAGGTGTGTTGGAATAATGTTGGAACTGTAGTCTGCATGAAGGTAGTTCTACAGGGGGAGTATAGGGTTGGTTATTCCTGAGTTAAGGTTAGAACTGTATGTCTTTGAGCGGAATATTAATGCAGGACCACTAAAAGATGTTGATCAAGGAACACGTCCTACTTGGCAAAACTCATGGGCACCATCCCCCGACCGCGGGCAGATATAGAGCTGGCAATCGAGCCAAGGTCTTCACCACCCAGCGGATGCTTCTGCCATGAGCTCACTACATTCTCGCAGAATGACCCCTTTGTTGCCAGGGCTGCTTGGGGGCAGTGAATGGATTACGGAAGGAATGTGCAACATTGCGACTGCAGAGCTGATAAAGTGGAGCTTGTCCCAGTGCTGTTATCCCTCGATCCACCTCACTGTCTTCCTCCCCTATCAATCCAGGTGTAAAGAGGCGGAAACAGGATGGGGAAAGGAAGGTTTGTTAGGTTACCCTCCAATCTGGCTATAAAACATAATAACACCAATTCCAACTGATCATGTTCGTTAGCAATAAATATGGTTATGGCTAGTGTAGCTGTACCCCATATCAGAAGGGATTATTTTTAAAAAAAGCGGCCCATTGATGGAGCTCACTCCGCTGACCCTTAGTTTATTAAAGCGGACATCATTTTTCCTCAGACATTGTTTTCCTAGTGTTTCTTTCACTTCAAGTATAAAGAGATGTTACTGTTATCTTAGTGATGCAATTGTGTTGGTGAATGAAATTGGGTTTTCTTGAGTTGAAAAGTTATTTTAAAGGCAAATAAAAGTTAGATGGCTATTATATGTCAATGTGTTTTTTAAAGAATGCAAAAACCTTTGGACAAAACAGATACAAAAGGCATTAATCATACAAGCTGCTCAGCCTTGAACAAGGCTCTGTAAAACTGTATCTTCATTGTTCAAATGTATGGCATCCAGACCATACATTTCTACCTTTTGTTCTTTTATTCAAGCCTCGCTATCTCTCCATTCCTTGCGCATGTTTTTTATTACATCAGTACCTGTGTTATCTAAACTTCCTGTTCTTGGTAGCAGGCCTGCCTGTTACAAATTGTTCCAGGAGTTTGAGAAATCACTTCAGTGCTATGAATGCAGCCTGTGGGTTTCTGAGTTTCACATATTTTATGAGGAATGTACACAGTCTCTGGTGTCCCAAGGAGTGCAACTGTGATAAACAGTGATGGCTTAATGCTGACATGAGACAGTAACAAATCAGTGGAAGAAGTTGTTGAAGTGAGTGGCAGACCAATTTAACTTTTTTTAAGTTTAGATTTTAGATATTTAGATCTTTGCAAACCTTAATATGCATATCCACCAAATGTATTATTATAACTATCATTCTCTGAAATCGATTTAGATTAATTTATAGAAGATTTACTACAGAACCCTCTCATCATATTAGAAATTAATGTTTCTACGATAGCAGAGCAGCCTGAAAATGATTGGACTTAGGAACTTTAATCAAGTGCTGTAGCTCCAAGAATATTCTGAAGACAGACTCTTTTGAGCAATCAGAATAATTAATTATCCATCTTAGAGAAAACTATATACTGGAGTACTTTGATTTCTCATGCAGTATTGAAAGGCATAATCAAACGAGGTTTATAAAAAAAATTAAAAATCTCCTATTATGTCACATCTAGTCTGGAAGAGACTTAAAATTACCAAAGCAAAAGGTGTTGAATCTTTCACTAGTTAATCAGTGTCTAAAAACTATGCTTATTGGTTATGCCTATTTGTGGGAAAGGAAACTATCAAAGTCTGTATGCCTGTGTATGATTCTTGTGACTTTTGGGCAAAGTGATGAAAAACGGCAGCAGTTCCTGTGGTCAAAGTGTGAACCACACTGGGTAGTCAATTGTCAGTTAAATGGAGCACAGTGCAATAAGCACCAGCACAGCCTGTTTGCTCGCCTATCCCCAAATCCTTCCCTTCGTAACCCCCCCATCTTTCCTCCCACACATTTACCCTGTGGGGTCCCAGTCGGGTGGAATACAGCACGAGTGGATGTGGAAGGTTGCCATAGAAACTTAATAAGCCACCGGCTGCAAAGAGACTTAGCTGGGGTAACTACTGAACCATGGTTTTAAAAGGTAATAAATTGTAAGCGGGGCAGTATGTGGAAAAAGAGACAGAAAGAGAGTAGATGTCACAAGGAGAGAAATGTGTTGTTTCGCCAGAGAATTGGGGTGTGGGTGGGGTTAAAACTGAATTAAATAGTTTGTCAAGCATGGTCCCAACTGTGAGTGCCACCGGAGCCGCAAGGCTGAAGGTTAAACGGCTGTCTGCGATGCCGATGTCGATTGCTTCCCTTTTGACGCGTGTCACCGTTCGTCTACGGCGTCACCATCCTTTATCCTCTCCTACAATTGTCATTGCTTCGACTGGACTGCCCATCATGTGCACCTGTCTGCCGGCAAGAATTGATGTGGGGCTCGCTGTCATAGCTCAGATAGCTCCTACGGGTGCTCTGTTGCCAAGTATCCTTTGTGGCTGTAAACCTTTCATTAGCGCCAGTGCTGTAAATCTATCATTAATTATTGGGCTTGGCATTTACAGAGGGACCTCTGATTGATAGCAGAGACGGCAGCAAGCATGGCGTGGACTGTTTAGAGAGCAGATCCATAATGGCTGGCAACAAGGTGGAATTTGTCTAAGTTTTAATATTCAGGGCTCTTGCCATTCATCTCAGTAACACTATCACACTGAAGATCTCAGGAAATGGATCCCCGAGAGGTGCTCATCTACATGTGTTGCAGTATTTGTGCCAGTATGTGTGATGAGGGGTGGCTTTAGAGTCCTAAGTGGCCACTTGTTGTTATCCTGAGACTTAGGCCAAGGAATACTCCTGAGATCTTACTGAACTTGAGATAGAGACTACACAATGTTGGTTGTTTAGAAATTAATGTGAGAATTCTATATTTGATCCCAGGTGCCATAAAGAGTCACTACACTATTATAAAAACACGTACAAAGCTATTACTGGAAAGTGCCCTTTAAAACGACTTACCCCTAAAGAGTGCATTTCAGCAAACGAATTATATTACCTAAAGGGTGATTACCAAAAGGGTATATTAACTAAAGGGTGAATATTAATTAATTAATGGTACATACTAGTAGCTTTTGAAAAGGTATCACTTCAGTGACAGCTTTTGAACTTTTGTTCAAATGCCAAAACTGTGTCTTAAGAACAGTGATGCCAAGTCTGTGGTTTTCCCTGACTATCCAAACTGAGGGGAACCAACCCAAAACAACGATTTTATAGCAATTTTGATTTTGGCCATGATTTGGCTTGTTCTAAGTAGGAATTGGACTGGTTTTGTAACTCATACCTGGCAACCTGGCTTAAGTCTTGCCAACTACTAATTAGACAATGGGAAATCAATCTACCAATTTATGTTTTTTTAAATTGTCTTCGAACAAACAACTTTTTTAACAAATCTAAGCAATTTTTTTCCGACAAGGTCCTAAAATTCAGAGCCACATTTGGGTTTAAACAAAATCCAGAACAAAACGTAACTGGCTCTCAATGCAACTATATCTCAAACAACAGTGAAAGATGTCTACTCATCTAACATAAAATGTTCAGTTTGTAATGTTTGAGGTTCAAAAGTGCTTACATCGTCTGCCAGTTCACTCATAAACAGGTATGCATGGACAAACAAATACCACCCAATCGGGAGAGTTAATGTTGTTTAATATGACCCAGTTATGGTTTCGTTTGGTGCCACCAGTGGTGCAGAAATCCCACACTTTAAGATGGCCTCCAGTTGACTTAGCTAATCTAAGTTTATTTTTCCAGTCGAGACACATTCTAAAGGTTTGGGTAAGGGCAAGTTGAACCAGATGATATTGGTTCCTTGCCAAGATTCAGTTGTCTTTCCTTGGAAAGCACTCAGTCGCAACGCATTGCTTGGGATTAGATGTAGGCAACTCTCTCTCAAAAAAAAAAAAACATGTGCATGCATTTCATCAAATGTCGCTTATCTGAGCCTTGCAGTTAGTCTCAGGTCTATAACTGTTGCAGATCACTCTGGCTCAGTCTATGAGAGCACGGCTTGTTACAGCCATTGTTCCGGTGTGCCTGGGGACTTGACCACTCAGCAGGTTTGATGAAATCGCTGCTCTGGCAGTGTGCTGGAGAGAATGGGGTTACGTTAGGTGGTTAACAGGAGATGACTCCCGAGCATCAGCCAAAACTGTTTATTTTCCTCTCTGCTCTCGACTTCATAAGTCTGATGGCCCGAAAGATCCCTCAGAGATTGCTCAAAAGAACAGCTTTCTCAAGTTGTCAGATGTTGGTCGGCTGCCTGCTGCAGCAATTTAGGGATGTTCTTTGTTTGGCAAGTGCCAATGGAATAAGATTTCAGTCGGTTAGAAGTTTGTGCTGCTTGACAGTGATCAGTTGGCTGCTTTTGAGGTGAACATGTTCTTATTGTGCTGACCCTTTAGCGATAAGACTATTATGATTCGTGGAGCAAATCTTTAGAGGTACTCCAAATTACTGTTAGTCTTAACCTGAGGCACACTAGATTACCTTACCATGAAGATAACCTTGATACTGAGAAATGATTCGCACCACTGTTGTTAGTGGTTGCTATTATAAGGATTAGGTAGATAGAAAAACAAAAATCCCATGTCCATGTTTTAGTCGGATTAGTCAATTATCTGCTTTAGATACAATTATATTGTGTCTTTGTGTTTTTTCACCGCTCATCTATTGTTCCTCAGTGCTGTTGTAAGTTACTTTTTTCATTAACCTAAAAAATAAATCAAACTTTTAAACCTAATCAAGCTACATTCATATGTAGTTTGACATGTAATTCAATTTGGAACTGCGTTTCAGTCTGTCTATTTTTTCTAGATGTTTTGGCGTGATGTCATATCGGTAAAGGCAAAATATCTAGTTTTTCATCCTCTCTTATCACATTGACAGTTGCTCTCTTCTCATCTCTTGTCATTTCTGCGGAACTAGAGTCATTACTATGACAACCAGTGTGTATGTGTGTGTATGTATGTGTATGTATATATATATGTGTGTGTATATATATACACACACACATTTTATACCAGATATTGACCATCTTGTTCAAACACACAGTTCCATCATTGAATTAGATTGCTCTTTTGTTTTGATTAACCATTGATTCAGTTCTTACTAGAAAATGTTTGTGCAAAATTCTGTTTACCACAAACTTTCCATGAGCGGTAGCAGTGCAGCGCCAGGTCTGGAAGGTAAATAGTGATGAGTTTGTGAATGAAATCTATTGTGTAATTTACATAAAAAGAGACATATTTGAAAATGACTATTTAAATATGCATAGACTATTAGTTCCTGCTGCATTTATTTATTTAAGATACCAGCCATCACCTGTGTTTCTGATCATTTTCCCACCAGAATATTTTATTACATTAATATCTGAACATACAATACGTGGAAAGAGAGAACAGAGGCACTGTATATAAAAAAAAACAAAAAAACAAAACTTAAAACGAACTGAGTAACTGAATAAATATATGAGGTAACACTTTAATACAGGGACCAATTCTCATTATTACCAAGCTGCTCATTAGGTCCAAACTTTAAATAAAAACCTGAGAACATTGATGGAGGTGATCAAAACATTCCATCAACTTCCACTTCCATCACTTCCATCAACGTTTAATTTGGTAAAATTTTGCAGTTTTGATTTGCGTGCTGTTTAACGTTTGATGCTTATTTTACACATGCATCTGCTTACATGTGCAATAAGTCGTTTCTGCTTTTTCTTTGCTTGTGTTTGATCAAGAGATACAGCACTCTTTCAGAAGATGCGTTATAGCGCCCCCTACCACATAAAGCCAAGGTTGGGGATAGTTAATAAATGTAACTGTTGTGCAGAACAACTGTGTGAAATCGCCCCACAGTGTGCTACACAGAAACATTACAGTCTTGCAGCGCAGCTCTTTTCTCATGAAGAGTTTAACGTGTATTTGGTCCACCAGCTCTCCAAGGCCTTCTCCACTCCTCCCCCAAAGCTGACTTCACTGCAACACAAACTCTGATCAAGAAAAAAAAAAAAAAAAATGAAAACATCAGTGTGTGACAACTCTCTCCCTCTCATCTCTGCGGGAATCTGGTGGGGGCTTTTTGCAACCCACCTGGCCTCGACTGAATCAACTGCAGCTCAGCATCTGTAATGAGGCAAAGCTTCAGCAAACTCGGCTAGCGTGTTTTCAGCGCAGACACCCCACTTCTCTTGATCCTCACTCACAGCAAGGTCTGTTTTCATCCGCCCCGTTATTGTTGGAGAGTAGTTCTTCAGACTTCTGTTTTTCCTTTTTTGTCTCTCTCCTTTTTATGTTTCTGTATTTTTTTTTGTACTGTGACCACCCGCTGAATGAGTCTTGGTAGTTTCTTTTCAACTCTATTCCCACAGTGGCCACAGGATGTGCCAAAACAGTTTAAAAAAAAAAGGAAATATCCTCAATTTTCGTTCCATTTTTATCCTGTTTTTAAATGTCAGCCAGAACCACACATTCCACAAATGTGTGTGACTGTTTTGTGAATACTTGTTAAATATGAAAACTCTTGCTAAAGCTACACTTAACACCACATAAACAACTCCACAATTATTTTATTTGTGTTATAAGTATTGCATAACTTGTTGGAAACATAATTGTTTTAGTTACTCAGATTTTACTTTTCATGTCAACACGTCAAATGTCTATCAACTTATGTTAACAAGTTATTTTTTGGTAATTTGTAGTGTTATTAACTGACAATGTAGTGCCACTTCCTGTCATCAGGAAGAACTTCTAAGGTTATAAGACATTAATTCCTGGAGGGTTTACATGCAACCCTAATTCAATCAAGCGATCACTTGTATTTATATAGCGCTTTTAACAATACAGATTGTGTCTGAACAGTAATTAAACAGTAATTAACAGTAATTAAACACACCTGATCCGACTAATCAAGTCGGGCTTCAGGCTTAATTGAAAACCGCAAAAAATGTGTGTTTGAACTGAGTTTAACACCCCCGTTATAAGAATGCTCTACAGAGTATTTGTCACACAACGTGAATTTAGCACGCAAAGAAGATAACCAAGTCGTATAATCTTTAAATAATCCACAAGAGGGAATAATTCACAATAAACATTCACAATAACTTAAATGGAACCGTGAACAGACAATAAAACAGGAGTATAATTGGCACGAGGGCAAACCCGAAATCGCCTCCTATCCCTTCATTCACTATTCCCAACATTAGTCCACTCGTTAGGTTTACTTGAAGGACTGAATGAAAAAGATCGAGTGGTTTCTAAAACTGAGAAGTGCCCCGAAAGGACTGATGCTTTCGCACAGTTTGCTTGCTGCTTCATAATCATTCGAAACGGGTAGCTCAAGTAATAAGATTAAAGTGAATTCTGTCAAGGAAATATTAAAACAATTTAATAATCGGTGTAAAGTAAATTTGTACGTGTGGTGTATTACGCTGCGTTACGCCATGGACAAGTGCTTTGTAAAATTAATGAATGGATGTTCACTTATCTTAAAGTGAGTTTAATGGAGTTTTTCTCTTTTTTGCATTCGGTTTTTGTGATATTGGCAAAAGTAACTAAATTGCGGTATATATTTCCATTCTGAAATAAAATGACTCGTATCATGATATTAGAATTTGGTCGTATCGCCCACCCCTGATTTCATTTTTTCATTTTAGTTATTCACATTTTCTATTTCTATTAAAAAAAAGTCTGTTTTAGCTGCTTTGGCTGCATGCATTTTTCTTAAAAATTTATCGCTGCCAAAACAACACAAAAAGAAGAAAGAAGAAGAAGAAGAGAAAAAAAAAAAGATTTCTTTTTCGTGAACATTGAAGTGATGTGCAAAAGCCCCTCAAGCTTTCAACGCTGAAAACACCATAAACAACACTCCCGCGCCAGCCTCGGCTTCTTCATTAATTCAGAATTTTACAAAAAGTTAATAATTCCACACTACCATTTTGCGCTGCATTATGAATGTGTTGTCTTAGCTGCGGTAATTTTAGCAAAGCAAAGCGAGTGGAAACCCCTGCGTTTCACTTTAAAGCACCGAGCTGGTGCTCACAGCTGGAAACCACTACCATAACAAATAATACATGAGCGGCTAGCAAGAGGGAGTGCAGTCTACGCCATACAAACAGGAATAAATCATTACGGCGCTTATTCAGTGCGAATGGATGGAATCAGCAAAACCCTCTCGTACATCTGCCTCTAGACTCCTCACCTCTGAACCTCCCGAAATGAAGCTGTTTTCGCTGCTCCGCCATCTGATTTGTGTACAGAACCCAGGCGCTAAACAAAAGCGTAATTTTCCATCATCGTAATTACACTCTGCCTAACGCAAGCCTATTTTCTGCTCTTATTTCTCACCAACCGGCCCCTCTGTAGTCGCCTAACCGCCTCGGAGACAGACTTCGCCTTCGCTGTCATTCAGATTTCCCTCATTGGCCGAATGCTGATTGCGGAGTCTCATTTTTCAGAGCACATCAATCATTCTTTAGCATTAGCGTTCAAAGGGCCAATTAGCAAAGCTCTGAGGCACTTAGAGTCACCGAGTGCAAGGCTTCGATTAGAGCCTGACCTCGCTGCAATTTGCATGGACAGCTAAGCATCAAATAAAAGATACAGGATCTTTCACGTAATTACATCTAAATGGATATTAGGGCGGAACTGTTGAGCCTTCATACGTGGGTATAAGCAGACACAATTGGAAATATCAGTCCAAAAACGGTGAATGGAAAGAACAAGAGAATAACTAGTATAACATCAGATCGATGGCAGTGTTTATGTGCATCTTCTTTTTACAGTGTGTCAGAGAATGCAACGATTTCAGTCAATCATATCGCAAAGGACGAAAACGCAGGTCCTCCCCTTAAAATGTAATAGTAAAATTTTGACTGATTCATGACTTCCTTTTTTAAATGATTCATTGCAAACTGATTTGCCTTTGTCCTTAGCCTTAAAACCAATTATATTTATTCCTATCTGCCAAATGTTAAATCGTTGATTTTACAAACCGACTCCATCGTCAAATAAATAAACGAATAAAAATAATAATAATAAAATAAAAAAAAATAAAATAAATATTGTTTTGAATCTTTGGATTTTGCTTTATTCATTACTGAGCGATATCTAAGCACCCACATATATTTTTCATGCGAATAATTTTTTCTCAAATTATTAATTTTGCCAGAGGTCAACGGTGTTAAAATGATCATTAATATTAATAATAATAATAATAATCAAAACATTGAAAACGTCTTGAAAGATTTGTAGCTGTATGAAGCAAAGTGATTTATTTATTAAGCTTTCAGTGTACTCCTATTATAAAATCTTCATTAATGTTTATTTAGACTCTCGTTATTGTTTGTTAAAAGTAACACAGATGCATAAATAAATGTTTTTTTAGAAACTAAGGATTATTAAAAATAATTAGCTTAGAATCTCTGCACAGGAGAGACTTGGTCCAAACAAAAGGGAATATATCGGATATCTGCAAAAATCCAATCTCATGCATTCCTAATAAAAACCATAATGTTAGTGGAATTATAAGAAACGAACAAGTTCACATACATGATTCTATGAAAAACCACACTACAGCCTTTGAAACGTGCGTTCGGTGTCAGGACGTCTGGTTTTGTTGATTCCGCCCACCGCCAGTTCACCCAGTATTATTTTTACACTCTGGGTTGCCTGCTGACGGAAAACAGCGTATTACAGCAACGGAAGTCAGCCAACAAACTGGGTCAGAGATGGCCGATTCTGCCCGAACCTGAAAGCCTCGTCATCCATCTGAAAAGCTCAGAGAAGTATTAAAACGTGGATGAATCAAATCATAAAGGTTTATCGGTTACGCTCGTTTCTGTTTTCTGTTTCCGTCTGGCAACCAGGAAAAAAAAACGCTATAGCTGTCAACACTTCATGCAGCGCCTTTAAAGTTCACGACAACTTTAAAATGTAAATCGTTTTATAATGGGCCGATTTTTCCAATTCTTTTAAGACCAATGCGTGGTAGATTTGCAGCGTCTCCCTCAAGACATATCCCAGCCGTTTGACCCTTTTAATGGCTAAATGAGTCTGTTCTCGTCCTCGCACACGGTCTGATTTCACCATAGCAGAGGGTGTTGTTTAATAAGGCAGTGCTAATCACGCAAGGTCACCTCAGTGGCTGACCGCCTTTCTGCGTCCACAGGTGCGCACCCCACTGTCCGCTCCTTTCTATATTACAGCTTATTTTTTTTTTCCAGGGTAAACTCTATTAAGTTCCACATAATTGTGTGTGTTCTCCATGGTGAATATTTGATACCCTGTTTGCCCTCTGACGCCGAGCAGACCAAAGTAATCAGCGCCGGTCTTGTCCGTGGATAGACATCGGTGTGTACTCAATGGATGGCCACTCGCTGGACCAATTACTTTATTAATTATTAATTCATCACAAAGGTCGACTTGCCTTGATTGTTCCCGCAAAGCCGGTCAGGACAATGTGACTTTTGTCTCTTTGAGTAGCAGTTAATGCTCGCACCGAGAGGAGGATCAAGGTGACTTTTTAAACGAAATTGAAAAATATTGCATAAATGTGTATTTCCTCCGTTTTTAAAACCAAACAAGCTGCGTATCCAGTTATTAATTAACGCTTTTCTGATTACGCGTCTCGACTGTTACCCAATTACCCTAATTGATTTTCAGTTTAAAAGGGATTCTGTGGGTCCTCGCATTTAGATGCATCGCATTTAAGGCCAAAAAATATCAATCGTAACACTCTGTCACTTTCCAGTTTATGATTTCACCATGGACATCGTCAGCATTCTTTTTTTTGGGGTCTTAAGCCTTAAAAAGTGACCGCAAAGATCCCGAAGACGCCCTGATTTCAGCTGTCGTCTAAATGAAAAGCATTCATTTGTAAGTCGCTTTGGATGAAAGCGTCTGGTAAATGAATTAGTGTAAATGTAATTTAATTATGGAAGTTCTTTTTTCTTTTCTTAAAATGTTTTAGTTGGACGTTAGCTTTCCAGTGATGCTTAACGCTGCGTTTCCTTAACTAAGACGGTGTGCCTAAAACACAAAAGATGGACATTTTTGAATCTTCCGAAGTAACGTTTTCCAACGTAACTGCAAAATTACATTTAGCCGGGTGTTGCTGTCACCAAAATCTACAGAAATTGAGTTTTATTCGTCGTCTTCCTATGACTAGCGCTATTCGCACGCTGCTTTCGATGTATGTTAAGGAAGCTCGCTGGGTTTCGGAGTCCGTCTAGGCTAAAACATGAAGTTTCAAATGAGCGAGATTCTTTAACGCATTCGTTGAGTGCTGCTAATTAAGTCTTAATGTCTGGTACCTCCTAACAAGGCCCAGCTGGGGTCCTGTGTGGTTCTGTTTAATTTGAAAGTCCGGCGGTTTGTAATGTTTAATGTGTCATTTCTACTGACCTTTAGTTAATGGTTCTGCCACGCCACTGAAAAGGTCATATCTCTATTTCCTCTTTATTGCCAAAATGAGATGCAGAGTGACCCTCTGCCCTCTTTGGTGTGGCCCGCTCACAATTACAGTGGTGACTGATTAAATTACCACCTCTGCACACCGTTTATTCCAAGAATACCTCTTTCTTTTCGAATGATCACAGACCCTTCACTAAAACCTGACCCGGTTTGTTCCACCGGGGTGAAAGAGACCACCTACACTCCATGCTTCCTAATGCTCACTGCGCGAGACGGAAGAGGCGGGCGGTTTGTGACTCACATGGATTTAATTAATGTTAATTCGTTTTTTGTTATATTTAAACAATGCATGTTAATCTGGCCCGGTAAATTATGAATTGTCAAGCCTGTCTTCATTTACATTATATTAATAGTCATATTAGCATTAAGTGCATAATTAAACTTGATTACGAATAATTATTCACATAAATTAGATTTAGGCTCAAATTATTGCTGTTAAAGTCCATGAAAAGCTATTTAGCAATAAGAAAATATATTCGGCAAACGCTTTTAGTATTCGCGTCGTCTGCGCATACACAGACGCGCAAGATCCATTCCCTTAAAATAATTACGGCCACATTGATATTGAAATTTGCATAATTTAATGCCTTAGTCCTCCAAACTTCTTCTCAGTAGTTTAGAGGATTTGTCCTTCTCAGTCAGCATAATTAGATGAACAGCACCGGTAGGAATACACTGGTCTCAAATCCAGACACTCGTGATATCACGCCTGAAGACATAGACAAATATAAGCTGATTTACTGTTATTATTTACAAAACAATAAAGCTTTATATCTCTCTCTTTTTCTTTTTAATCACATGTAAATTCAAATCACATTAATAAAACATTAATTACAAAATATATATATATATATATATATATATATATATATATATATATATATATATATATATATATATATATATATATATAAAAATATATATATAAAAAAAAATATATATATAAATAAATATATATATATATATATATAAAAAAAAATACTATTATGTTTATTAAAGCCAAGTGTGAATCTCATTAAGTTATTGTTTTTAAGCATTTAACATTACTTCAAAAATAATTACTTTTAATAGTTATAGCAATTTTTACATTTTTCAGATCATAAATATTGATCGTAAACATGAAGATTAACCTCGAATTTCATCAAGCTGATTACTCTCTAAAAACTCCCGCAGATCGTGTCGGTTCAAGACTTATTTTAACTTAAAAAGTGGTTATAGCTAAATGTGTGAGTTGTTGACTTCATTTTTTAAACTAGTTTTTCCGTTAATGCCATCGTGTTGTTTATTCGGACCGATTCACGCACAAACCGTTCTCCAATTATTTCGCTGCCACCTCTCACATGGCTTTCCCTCATTCATTCTCAATTACCCCCCACCAACCTCACTGTAGCTCTAGGGGGGGTGTTAAAACTCAGTGGGCTTCAGGGAGGCAAGACAGAATTTTATCGATTTATCGATTTATTTGTAAGCGAAAAGAATCTAGCATAAGGTATAAGGGACATGAGGGCAAAAATATTTTCTGCCGACAAAAAACTACTCCAGCATCTGCTTAACCGCTCATGTAACAATATTTGTCAGTTTCATAAATAATAAAAAAGCATCTGCGCACAAAATTGTATATCGAAGTTTGTGTTGTTCTCCTTCGTGTTGCATAACACTGGTCTGAGAAGTAGTTGTGTTTTTCTACATTTGACATTTTTGGCTGGGACAGTGCTCTAAAAGCTGTCATAAATGACTGACACCTGAGGTGCATATTGTTCTCCACAGCACAGGACAGGACAGCATATATATATATATATATATATATATATATATATATATATATATATATATATATATATATATATATATATATATATATATATATATATATATATATATACACACACAGTAGGCATAAACTTTTTTTTACTATAAAGAATGCAGTCCTGGAGAAATGCGGAGAAATCACTGTCAACTTCACAGAGGCTACTGAAAATTCAATAAAAAAAACAAGAATATGCCTGTTTGAGAGCATGGGGGGACGTTATGGCCGTGTTACAGATTCTCTACACTGTTTGATGGATGCATGGACGGAGAGATACTAGACAGATAAACCATTTGAAACCGTGGCTTTGTGTTAAAACGCTGACTGTATCTGTCTGCACTTTGCAGATTGATTGTGATGGAACGTGATGGCGATACATACTCTGAAACACTATAAAAACACATGCAGAGTTGCCCAGATATGGATTAGCGTTTTCTAAAACGATAAGCATCGGCTCGGAATAAACTCACACAGTCTGGCTGTTTGTGACATTGATTCTAGCTTTATCCAGGCTGAAGATAAGGTTCTGAGATTTACAACCAATGCTTCCGAGAATATATGGGGAAAAACATTGTACATTATAAGGTCATATTTGTCTTATCATCTATCACCAGATTTGATTGGACCACACATGTAAATATGATAGATACAGACATCTACAGTTAGTCTTTGGCTCGGCAACGCATCGTCTTCCAAATGTTTTCTCAGCCTACGCAAAACCATATGGACTGCAGTTTTCTCTTCGTGCAGACTGTTTATTTTTCCTTTTTTAAATGCTGCTTTCACGGTTTCACAAAAGGGATTTGTCAGAAATTAAATAAATATAAGGGAACGTATTCACAGAACAGGGCAAATCGACAGAAACAACATAATAGACCCTCCAGAGCGTTTGTTACGTCCTCTATTACTGTACCTCAAACGACATTATAAAACAACTTTCTTCCTCTTTGCGCTTTATAGAACGTAATCATTCATAATAATGGATTCGGCACGCTCAAACTCGGAGCGTGTTAGTGAGATTTGACTCAGAAAGGTATAATGGTGAGAAGCCAGGGGCATAAACAGATATCAGTCTGAAAACTCGCAGCGAAACAGTCACATTTAGAGCTCTTATCGCTTGAGAAACTCTGCTATATTAATTAAATCAGAGTGACTGTATTGATTGTGATATTTTTTTCCCCGGCTTCCTCTTCTTCTTGTGCGGGGTCCAGAAGGGCTGTAACCTCGCCGCTTTTTTTTTTTTTTCCCCGAGGTTGAAAGTTTACCGCTGACACGCAAACACACCAGCGAGCCGCTAAAGGCCCCTGGGAGATTTACTGAATGAAGGGGGAGTGGAAGCGTGTGGGGTGAAAGAAAGGTTGCGTCAAGCAAGGGCCACACTCGCTGCCAAGGTGCGGCAGACAAAAAGGCCGGAAATTTACATTTTTACATTTATGTGATTGCACCGAGGCATCGTATCGCCCGCAGCGCCGTCCCATTGTAGCTTTTAGTCGCCGACATATTTTGTTTATTATTTATTTCGCCCTTTTATTGTGGAAAGTGTATAATTATAGCTGTCGCGAGCGGCCCAGGTGTCGATGCGGCTGCACATGCTGATAGTGCCAGTCGCCGTCCTGACAATTACAGACGGGGTGATTGCTTGATTGGCAGGGTTATTTCTGGGCAATTATTCTGATTTTATGTCAGTCAATCCTGTGTAGTTACAATCGGCAGATCTTGACCTTTATTCGAAAAAAACGACAAAAAAAAAAAACCAGGTCGTCATTTGATGTAGTTTATGCCGGTTGGCGTGCGTGCGTGTTATAACGGATATGCCTATTTTAATTTCATTGAATTCCAAAATAAATTTTTTTGACCCTCACCAGTGGTGTTACAAAGGCTTAGTTGACCTGCAAATCTAAATTCTGTTACACTTTAATCACCCTCACATAGTTCCGTTCCAGTCCAATGTTTGCTTTACCTCTGTGGAACACAAAAGGAGATGTTTTGCAAAATGTCAAAGCTGCTCTTTTACTTAAAATTGACGGGGGGGTAGATGTAGCAAACAGAACAAACAGCAACCACAATATAGAAATAAATATCATCAAAGCGGTCTGTATGACTTATTTCTCGCACAAAAATTTGACTTAAAATCACTGGCAAAAACTAAATGAACAATGCTAAAATAACGTCTTAAATCCCAGAATAATGAATATTCCGTGGCATTGATGATATCAGATATAGTCATTTCTTACATCCCACAAAACAATCGTGTATTTACAGCAGATGTTTATTGCAACACGTGAGCCATATGAATTGCTTTTATGTGTCATTTTTGGAGCTCTGTATCTCCATTCAATTGCGTTGACATTCTGTAAAAGTACTTTTTTGTCACACACACACACACACACACACAGAAAAATGATAATAATAAAAAATAATAAGTAGAGTTACAGGTTCGGAACAACGTAAGGCGCAATAAATTTTGACTGTATTTTCATTTTGGGTGAACGGTTCTTTTAAGCTTCAATAGTCCTTGAATTATCTGTTTTTGTTAGTCATATTCATGGAATCACAGCTGCGGTGTCTGCTGTTATTACACTCTATAATCTTACAGTTTCTCCATCTCATATTTGTTGCACCTGAAGCAATCTCTACCTCGACCACCGCAGCAGCCAAAACCATTATCACTAAAGCGCTGTTCCTCTGGCTGCAAATGCTGTTGATAAGGAACAGAAACCTACTTTGTGCCTTAATGAAAATGTCAGAAGACAAAAGGTCATTAGTGAATGCTGTGTGTGTGTGTGGCCCCGTTGCACCTCGGTTTTTCCTCGCAGAGCGTTTCCCTCTGCTTTCCAAAAGCGAAGCGCAGCGACCTTACTTTTCACGTTACTTCAAGGACAACACTGCACATGCTCTTTCAGACTAAATAGAATATCCATGGCAACTAGGATGTGTTGCTGCAAGGTGCTTTGTGCGTGTATTTAGTGATAATTCGTTTAATGAAAATCAATGAAGGTATTGCACAGAACAGTGTAGGCCGCACTAATACGGGTCGTGTTCGCAGATTAAGAGCGGCAGCCTCTAAACAAACTATTAGTTCTAATGAAATCTCATCAGTAGATCAAAAGAAAGGTTTTGCTCCACGTCGTCTCAAATGAGCTCAATTAAATCAGGGCTTTTAGCTCTATTACAAACAGTGTCAGCAGACGCTACCTAAATAGCTTTCGGCTACAGTAAAGAATTGCGCTCAGCATAACAGATTTTAAAGAAACGCTGAGGAGACTTACCGCTGTCTACAAATTGCCAGTAATCTGTCTTTTGGAATTGTGGGAACCAAAAATAGAGTCTAAGATCAGAGCGTCGCAGCAAAAAATGAATTGACGTTGACGCATCAACCACAACTATGAAGAAACTGCATGAAAAAGCACTTATTTAGCTTGGACGCCTGAGTAATGCGTTTCCTTCTGATGATCAACGATTTTCCCCCTCGCTTCTTTCTTTTAATGTCTGGGTGGTAATCGTTCCAGCTTGCGAGGGGGGCATCCGTGTCAGATATAGGCTCGCGCTTCTTGAAAGCTTTCAGTGCTGTAAGCGCACGGGCCGAAAACGCCTGAGTCAGCACCGGTGCAGCCAGTTCAGCGGGTGCGACGCGAGGCTGGGAAACACATCAGCATCCCCCCACCCAACCCCCCGCGCTCGATGAGACACGCCGTACGCGCATTTCTCCCCCGTGTTCATGAATTTACATGAGGTCAGTCATCTCGCTGACAATTTTCAGGGGCAGCGAGGAAATCCTGTTGTGGGGCAGAAATTTGATGCGACGTAAATTGCTCCAAACGCACGGCCGAGATTGACTGAGATGTTACCGGAGCCGAAAATTTTCAGTCTTCGGTAATGACGTTTGGCTCCGCGAGATCTATGGCGGAGGATGCCGTAAATAACGTACTTATCATAATTCTATGTAGCTCTGAGGGTTTTGGGCTAATTCGCTCGTCGTGGCGTGCTCGGTGGGATAATTTCATGCAAACAAGCCAAAGAAGCCACTTACATGCCTCAGCGGCGGTTCATTGGCCATCTCCAAAGCAAACCAATTAACCGGCGACTCGGCATCTGTCAGGCTGGAAGAAAAGTCTGCTGAGAACTCCTGTGGATTGGTGGGTGGTATTGTACGAGACCTCTGTACGGACTGAAACGTGTGTTTAGAAACCGTATCGCTGACATGAAAGGCTGTTGCGCGTCAAGAATCCAGTACGCTAAGCTGCCTCAGTTTTCAAAGCCAATTCAGTGTCAAATCTTCCAATGTAAGCTTCAAATGAGCGCCAATGTGAATTTCTGCTGTGGAGTTGGGAGGGGTTCACTAGAAAGCCTTCACGCTCTCGGTTGGGTGATCTGGCGAGGGCAGGGAGATTTGGCCTGAAAGTGTTTAGGTGTCAAGCTCGCTGCCCGCACCCGCCCCAGGGAGTCAACATTGTGGGGAATTACATTGGCCACACAAAAGGAATTTTTAATTGGATGCTAATTAGAGACATGGGACTGATAAATACCTTGGCGAAGCAGCTTTTATATGGCATCGGGATGAAAGAGTCAGATGAGAAGAGTCAGACTCCCCTGTTCCAGTTCCATTGAAGAACATGTGCTTTTTGGTGGGAAAAATGGTTCCTTGAATGTGCTATTCTTGAAGAAGTTATTGCTATCTGGTGTTTTATTGAAAAGAACTTGGGAATGAGACTTTATTGGTCACACTTTATCTGATTTGATTCACTAAAAAGAACTAGCTCATAGGAATCATTCGCTTATAATAATCAGGCTTCACTGGTGTTTTGTCTGAATGGTGAAAAAGAATCAACTCATTGAGTCATTGGCTGGAGAACTGGACTTCACCAGTTGCACAGTAATGCAATGGACAACAGTGTTCCATCTCCATTAATAGAAAGAACGCACATTCAAGAAAATCAGCTTATTTTTCATCTTTGACTCATTAGAAATAACATTACATTGATTCTTGCACATTTTGTGGCACTTTCAAAGTGATATGCATGAAGGGTGATGATCAACTGTGTACATGTTTTATTTCCGTTCGTTTGGTTGGTTGTTATATCGTGGTAGTACAGAATTTAAATCTTTGGTAAGTGTTGCTAAAGAGTTAACTCTCTTATCGTATTTGAAAATGTAGTACCCACACTAAACACACAGGGGTCCAGACAAAAAAACTAGTAAGACGCCATTGGCTCCTATAATAAAAAAAAGTGTACAGATTAAATTAAATTAAATTAAATAAGTATATTTTAACATTTCGATCATGCTGTTGTGTTTGTCTCATCTTTCTTGTGGCTGATCTGGGTATTAAGGTTCACTCAAAGTCGGCACTAAGCATGTTTCCAACTTATAGTATACAGTCACAAATAATTGTTTATTACACTCAATCTGTGCCAACATCATGGACCATATAAACGTATGTTGTTTTGCATTCTTGCATTTCTTATCATTTAGGCATGTATTGACACATTTTTCTAGCTGATTGATGAGCTTATGGGAGTCAAATGGTTTTTCTTCCGATGTAAATGTGTTATTACGTTTACCCAACTGTTATCATTTCTAAAAAAATAAAAAACATTTTCTTGCGACCTTACGTGAAGTATTGTGACAAAATGCTTTATGAAGAAGAACTACACCTGTTCTGCAGCTGCGTTGGAGCTAACCAGAGTATGTGAGCGGAGTGGAGCGGAAACAATTTCCCCTCCATGGTCCGAGCATTTAATAATCACTTGGGGTTCAGCATTTCCCGCTCCCACTCCACTCCTCGCTCAGCTAATCAGAAACGCCGCTATTTCAGTATGTTTAAAATATCACGGTTCTGTTCATAATGTTCATGTTACAATAAGAAAGTAAAATAACAGGAGCGTTTCAAAGTGGCTTAACTGTTTGCAGTAATTTTACATAGGGGTCGCTGCATTTTGAATTTGGATGAAGTATGGACGTTCGAAATCGGATTAAAGCAGCACATTAGATTACATTTGTTTAAATGCATTATTGAGAGAGCGGTTAATGCATGATTGAAAGAGTTACAACACTTCACACGGTCTGCATAAGTGTTTTACTTGTTTAAATCATAAGCTACTGAATATTTTCCGGCGAGAGCATATCTAAGGATAAACAAATTTGATTTAGTATAACTTCCCTCTCAAGTCATCATAGCCTTCACATTCTTTCTGATTTGAGTTAGCTTTCTCTATCAAGCGAGCTACATATGTTTAACATGTGAATTCTTGCTATATATGCAGTTATATTATGGGCCGTTGGCATGAATTGTGCTCTGTGTCACATACTCTTGAGCTAACGTTAGCATTACGCTACACAAGGCAATTGTTTCGATTAATAATACACGTTTCAAATCAAAACTCACTTTAAACCACCACTGAGTGTTTGTAACTTGCGATCACATGTAGAATATATAATAGAAATATGCCATTTAAGGCTCTGCTGTTTTTTTCACTTTATAGCCTTTTTTCGCTGTCAGCCTTTTTAGATACACCTTCATTATTTTTATGAAAATATTCAAATCTTAAGGAAATCACATACAAAGCATACCCCGTCATAGTCATGTGTTTATTATTTTATGTAATCTATAGTGGGTGTTGCCATGTTTATTTCAAGCCTTTACACGTGTTGTGGCTGAAACTCACGTTGTTTGTGATGTTATGACCGCCTCTCTGTTCTTCAGTTGACAGGTCTACGTTTTAAGCATAATATACATTAGTAAAAGGATCTATTTTCATTTTTATTTGACTATATACAGTTTTGGGCAGTTGTTGCATATGGTGTAATGTGGCGTGACTTCCTACAGTGCCAAGCTTTTGTCAACTTAACTGCTATTTTGTCACTCTTTTCATTGTTGTTGTTGTTATTTTGTTATTGCGTGTGGCAGTACTTGCATATCATATGCTTTTTCCTTTAAACAAGGAAAGAACTTAACTTTGCAGTGCGTATACTGGGGCCTTTACACACAGTTGTCGTTTTGTAAAAAATTCCCATGTTCTACTGATTCAGCTCTGTTTGCATGCCCTTTTATTATTGGAAGAAGTGTTGTATTACAGCCATACTGTTAATGTAAATGCAGGACCTTATATTAGGTCACATGAGATCAAACGGCTATTCGATGACGTTTTTGATGATAGCTAATCATTTCAGCACTAATGTCGTTTGTGGAAGCAGCCGTGCTATTTTATTTAGCTTTGTTATGTTTCACAGGACAGATTACCCAAGCACTGATCTACCGGGTGAGCTACTGAGCAAGTTTACTACATCAAAAGACTCATGTGAAGCTGGTGTTTATCTGATAAAAATACATAAATATTTCGGTATTTATAAATCATACACAATGGTACAAGCATTTGAGGTCATCACTTGGTATTGTGCAAGAAATCATTCAAAAATTACGTTTACTCCCATTGTTAATTTACGTATGAACACGTTTTTGGCCACATTTTTCCAATGAGCTGATACATTTGTCTAGAAAACAAGAGATAAAGTGAGTGTGAGATATCTCATTCTGCTCTGTAATACCCCAAAAAACACAGTCCCCAAGTACAAGACCCTCTCAAAAACCCCCTAATGCATGCATCTCCGCTGCCTCTTCGTCGCTTTGTTGCCATGGAAACCCGAGGATGAAAAGAGTTACTTGTAGATTAAATGAGATATTTGAAGTACAGCCACCCCTCAAAAACACACAGAAAAGTATAAGCTCTTTGGATAATGTTCCCCAAATTCATGTAGATAGCAATATTTTCAGTCAGTCAGCCTTTGATGGGCTTTAAACGCATTGATCAAACGCGTCAATATGCATCTGTGTACTAACAAAGTCGCTGAATGCAGCATTTTTTCCACCTCTGTTCATGATAAAGCTTTCAGTAACACATTTATGAAACTGAAATAAGAACCCGAAATATAATTTTCCTCAGCGGCGACGGTGAGTAATGGAAGAAATCCAGTTGAGTCATCTGTCACATAGAAGTCTGCGTGTGCATGTTTGTGTCTTCGCCAGACTACTTTGAAACGTTTTTCTGAAGACTGCTACATTTCCACTGACTTCAACAGATGAGTACACCGATGACGGGATGACATCCGTTTGCATGCTTGTTGCCGCTCGGTGTGTGTGTGTGTGTGTGTGTGGATTCGTGTTTGTGTGAATGTCTCCTTTACAGATGGCCGCTCTCTGAAGGAGATTAGCCTGGCTAGCCTTCCCTATGACGAACACGGACAGAACATCCCAATTCCCTGGAGTAACAAGCAACCAAGATAGCAGGCATTCAAACCGAGGAGGCAGCAGACACATAAACCGTTTCCCAGTCTGTCTCAATCAGAGTCCACTGAGCAGCCAATATAGAGCGTAATTTATTGTGCACCTTGTCCGCTGAATGAGGCCTAATGAATCAAGGAATTAGAGTGTTTATGGGTGGCAACAGTCTCCGTCCCACTACTTCATTATAGCGCACTGAATTGCATGTTCTGGTAATGGACAGGCTTGGAGAGCAGCGGTGCAGGAAAAAATTAGCCTTCCAAACAGGGTTGCCATGTCTGCATAATAAAAGCAGCCCAATTGGTACTCAAAACTAGCCCAATCACGTTCCATGGGAAAATGACTCTAAAGTTGCATTCCGGGGGGATTAAAATTTATTTCCATGGTGTTCCACCTTGGTCTAAATTCCACTCCAATCCACTCATTAAAAAAACTACCTGTGGAAGCAGTTTAAAAGTAACCCAATTCCACATAAAACTGCAGATTTGGCAACACTGCTCCCAAACTACAGACTACTAATAAAATTGACTTCCTTCATGTTTGCTTTCTGCCTCAGTTTGCTTAGCTGCAAATCTACAAAGCTAGTCTATAAAACAGCGGCTGCCAAAAAAAGTACAGTCATTACATTACTGCATAGTCTACGTCCAGCTACTTTCAGTTAGTTACTCCCTATAGATTGCTTGAAACAGCTTTACATAACCACAATATAAAATGTTTCCTGTTATAGCTGTAAAAAAAAAAACGCACATTGATCATATCTTGTAAACGTGAATTACTACATGACTGCAAAATTAGCAAATTGTTAGAGACCATTCATGTAAAACATGTTTTTTTTTTGTTTAAAAAAAGTGATTTAGAGACTTGAAAGAAAAAAGCTGATTTCCATTTAACTTGAGCTTCATTCTTGTAGAATGTGAATTCGTTGGTCAAAGATGTCTATCTAACGCATGTTTACTTGCAAAACCAAGTTCTATAGAACTAGTAAATTTTTCTTAGATTAATTCATTGTTATTGATACTATTGATACTCTGTCCTGACCAAACTCCATCTAAGAATATGGTAAATTGTAGAATATCTTGAAAAGAATTCTGAACTTTGATAAACGCAAAATATCTATCAAAATAAATAAAAAAAAATCATTCAAATTTTTATTGATTCTTTTATGTATGAATCAAACTGCATTTATGATCAATTTCAAAGTGCATTCCAGATATAGCACATTAAAATTCTAATCCATTATTTTCATTAGGTAGAACAACTTTAAATTTACGGTGTCACGTTGTTAGCTTAGAAACCTGGTGACGAATAACTTTTATGGGTAAAATAATTAATGTTTCATGTATGCATCTTTTGAGGTACGCTATTTGTCATCAAATAGTAATTTCCGACGGTATATGTTTTTCCGTAAACCTACTATTCTGTTAATGGATAACTCAAAGGGGGGAAGGGACGAAAATGCCTGTCATATTTCAGATTTATCAGCCAATCTCCCACCGGACTAAAGATTAACCAGCGCGCCATTGTGTTGGTCTGTATACCTATTCACCTTCCTTTCTCAAGATCCCGTGGGTAAACGTATAGCCACACATGCACTGAGCGCAACACGCTTCACGCTATCAGCCCTCGAGGTGATTAGACATAATTCAACTTTAGCGCTCACCAACAAGCCCAAACTACGGCGCTGTCGGGATGGAGGTCAACGTGTGTAAATATCTCCACACTTATTAATGTGTCAACGTTCTAATGTGGCCACAAACAGCCCACGGGGGACCTGTGGCGAAATAAAAATGGGTGGCTGCAACAAGGTTCGCCTCGCCATTATTTTTACACGTCTTTACGACTCAATTTAGGCCGTGAGGAAATAAAAGAAGCCCACGTCAAAGACAAGGGTGCCGATGATTTACCAGGCCTGGATATGTGTGTGTGCGTGCGTGTGTGTGTGTGTGTGTGCGCGTGACTGCAATAGCTCTCTCGGTTGGCGTGGGTGTCAGCCAGAGAAGTCTGCTAATGAATAGGGCTTATTTTGATGAGTCTCTTTAACCTTGGTTAAGAGGCCTGGATGCACGGGTTCCGCCGGGGATCGGGTACGCTGTCATGAAACACTCGGTTGCCTGGCAGAAGCTTGTGTGTCTCACGTGTGCAAAAAATGGCATTTCTCTCCTCCTAATTACGCAAACAGTCTCAATTAAAACTCACATTTTAAATGCAAATGAATGAGCTTTTATCAAAAGAAGTCTCTTTTTTTTCCTGCTACCCAGACTTCATATTCCAGATGGACGCCATGGTTTAAGAATTGATTAGGGTTTCTTTTTTTTTACACCTCAGTTTTTTTTAACCAAGGTGGTATAATGGTAGCTTGGCTGCCGGGTTTTTAATTGTGTTGCAGCTTTTAGAAGAAAGCCGGTAGCGTCTGTAATGATGGTGACTTGCCTCGCGTCGGGTTATTTTGCAGTTGTTTCGGAGCTGCTGGGGCGTACTAACACTGGAGGAGAGCGACAGTCAGTAATTAAAATTCTGTTCAGCATGACAACGCTGTTTCATGCCTCATTTTTCACACACAGGAGGAATACACAATCCCCACCATGAACACAATAAGTAAATAACAGACGAACACTTACTGTCATAAGAGACATGCAAATGAGCCGAGGGGAATGAAATCACAGCGAGCCTTGTTTATGCTTTACATAAATGTACAGTTTTACATATGTAACGCTGTGAAGATTACACGTATGCCATGTGGTCTACATAATCTAACAATTTGGCATGGTATTTCAGGTGGTAAATGGAATATCGATGATACGTTTGCAATAATTAGCTTTACAGTAAAAATTAAGCAACATTGTGATTATGATAATGACTTTAATGCATTTGGTCATTGAGATGAGTTAAACTAGTTTGACGGTCCCGCAAAAATAAGAGGGTCAAAGCCGTTATGATGCATTTCCATTTGAACATTGTAATTTTGATAGAATTTTTACGAAAATAATATGTGCTGATGAATCCTTCCCAGCTCATTCAAATGACGTGCCTCTAAATATATTTCTGCAGCACTGTTATTACGTACCTTTCGAGGTGAAATGTCCAGCGAGTGGCGATAAAACGTGGGTTCAATACAAGATCGTGGATGTTTTTGTTATGTTGCACATATTGCTGTGTTTATATATATATCATGCTCTATCATGTTAGAAATATCCCCTACACCAAACCCTTAAACCTACTAATGCTATCAAAGAGTAATATAAAAATGCATTTGTTGATGCAGCCGTGCTATTTTTAACTTCAGATTTGAGCATTTTGTTGAAGAGTACAGGTGCATTTTAATAAACTAGAATGTCGTGGAAAAGTTCAGGTCTTCAGCTCATCTGCATTTTTTGGTCTCTTGTTTCTCATTTTCCTCTTGACAGGTTCAGGTCTGGTGAGTTTGCTGGCCAGTCAAGCACTCCAACACCATGCCAAATCCTGCTGGAATATGAAAATAGCATCTTTAAAAAGATGGTCAGCAGAAGGAAGCACGAAGGACCAACATCAGAAGATGACATTGCACCACAAATCATCAAAAACTGTGAAAAACTTAACACTGGACTTCAAGCAACTTGGTCCATGAGCTTTTCCACCCTTCCTCCAGACTCTAGGACCTTGGTTTCCAAATGAAATGCAAAACTTGCTCTCGTCTGAAAAGAAGACCACTTTGGACTACTGGCCAACAGTCCAGTTCTTCTTCACCTTAGCCCAGGTAAGACGCCTCTGACATTGTCTGTGCTTCAGGAGTGGCTTAGCAAGAGGAATACCACTGTAGCCAAATTCCTTGGCACATCTGTGTGTGGTGCTTAGAATTGTAGATAGAGGCATGTATTTCAAATGAACCTATGTATGAGCTAGTGAGACTTAAGACATTTACTAAACATTAATAGAGCATAGTGAGACTTGAAAGACATTTACTAAACATTGAATAGCACTATATTAGTTATATGAATTTTTGATTGATTTTATTGAATGAGTTCAGTTTGTTCCTCATACAACTGGGGGTGGGGGTGCTATTTAAATAATTTCTGATCAAATCGATTGACTGAAATACCAATTATCACTAAAAAGGTTGTTTGATATGTCACCTAGCCCTCTTTGTCACTTGGCTCCTAATCAGATTATATTGTATACGTGTGATTTCTAGTAATGGACACATGTGGGCATTTATCACAAGCACACGACTGTGAATTCGGTGACTAGTTAGTATGAATGAAGGCAGACGCGGGTGGTCTCCGGGGACGGTGTCTGTGGGGCTCGTCAATTATTGTCAGTCAGTTATCAGCGTTTCTCCCGGTATGCTGAGGTCTCAGCGGAACAGGAGCCCACGGTCTCCGCGGCTCCTCAGCATTTAACCTGGGCCTCCACACTCTCGGCTCTTTCATCAAAAGCATCCTGCCTATTTTGTTTCCCAGCACCGCTGAGAGTTATTGCTCATGACAACAACTGCAATTCTCTCTTTTCTCTTGCTCCCTCTGTCTCTCCACTCGCCACTTGCTGGGATTGTATTACCCTGTGATATTCTAGCACTCTCTATTAAATATGCATGAACCCCAGAGATGAAATTAATTTTGGGAATGCTCACTTTTGAATGTTCAAATATGCCTTCATCTGCCTTTGTATCAAACCTTGAATGTGTAATTTCATTTAGCATAGAGGCAGTAGATTAAAGCAGCACCATTTGGCCAGTGATCAATGCAATGGAATCGCAACAAAAAATATCAATATCTGGGGGTAATTTGGATGAAAAGTGGGGTTCAGTTGAAAGGCCTTAAGATATTCGAATGACTGGAGTGAATTAAAGTAAACGTTCACCAAAAAAGGAAAATGATGTTATCATTTAGTCACCCTCATATCATTCCATAAATCATTTAAATCTGCATACATTCAAATATTGGAGTATTAAGATGGCACCGTTTCAACAACGTGGTGATAGATCTCCCAGAGTATCTGGTAGCATAATGTCAATAGCAGGTCCTCCGGTTCCTGTAGATTGTGGGGTGGTTGTGATTGTAACTCGAACCTGCTTTTCAAATGGTTCATGTCGGGTGAATTTGGAGGCTAAGATATTAACAAAAATCCACTGTAATGTCCCTCGAATTGCTCCTTCACAATTCTGGCATTGTGGCATGCCGCATTGTCCTGTTGGTAATGGCCACTGGCAATTCTTCATAATGTGCCATGCCACAAAATTGGCCATCACCGGCAAGGGACACAGTTGCCACGAATAGGTGCTCTTGGTCTGCAACAATGTTCAGATACCTGACAGCTGTCAGCAATTGTGCTTTTGGATAATGGGACCTAAGAGGTCCCAAGAAAATGTCATCCACATCATAAAAACCACCATCGCTGGTGTCCAGGTGCCATTGCCCCTATTGATAATCTGTGTACCTGTGCTCAACTGTAATCTTTATTTGTTAGTCCAGGCTACTGTCTTCCAATCAAAGCTCTTACCTTGATGATTTTGGGTTATTTCATGCATTTCATTCCTAGCTGATGACAAGCAGTTAGCATGTAGGGTTGGGTATTGTTTGTTTTGTTTTTCGATACAGCTAAAACAATCATTTAAAATCTGTATCAGTTACCTGAAATTATACATAAAAAAGAGCCACAAAATAAGTAAAATTTCCTGTATGAACTAAGTTATCGGGCTAATCGGGTATAATGTATTTTATACTAGTAGAAAACTAACTTATACAGACATAAATGGTTATTATAGCGTAGTTAAAGCTGTGTCATAAGTTGGGTCATTGGAAGTCAGTGATTTACGTTACAATTTTAAAAATATAAATATATTTGTTACAAGAAACCTGAAATGCTTCAGATGACATGTGATAGCCCCCCGAGGCATATAGGCTAGTTTTATGATGCAGTACTTACAGATATATTCAACTTATGGACAGTGTTTGTCTGAAAGAAGAAAGTAATATACCCCTAGGATGACTTGGGGTGAGTAGATTTTGGGATAATGTTCATTTTTGGATGAACTATTCCTTTAACAACTACCTAACAACCTATTAATAAGCAGCAAATTTGAAGCTTCCTGAAGTGATAAAAGTCATAGTTTGATGCAAAAGTCAATTTTACATTTGCAGCTTGAACATTTGTCAAAATATCTCCTATTGTGTTCCACTGAGATACAAAGTCATACTGGCTTGGGAAAACACAGTGAGTAACTGATGACAGAACTTGCATTGCTCGGCAAACCAACCCTTAGATCATCCCCACATTCTGCCACAACCCTGTTGTTGTCGTTGTACGTTCCAGCTGTGAAGCTTCCCGTAAGTCCCACACTCACCAGAGTTGAGACCCAGCATAAAAGTGAAGTGTGCGATTGGTTCCACACACACATTCCCTCTAACTACATCTGCATAATTACATTCTGCAGCAGGGAAGTCTCTCTGGAGCCATATTGTTTGGAGACCAGTCAAATCCCCTCTCAGGCAGATAACCCAAAGGCTAACCACAGCTGATTCCAGAAAGGCGTTTTTTTAGCCTTTTCCCCTCAGAGTTATAATTGGAAATCCAGTTTAGCATCTTTTTATCGATGACGAGACTATGAGCCTAACTGCTACCTTGATTGGGGTGGGTCAATAACAGTTGGGGTTGGATGTGGCGGGTCGCTCGTAGGCGACCCCATGGTTCTTATCAAGTAAAGTGGTTTTTGATTAGTGTTAATGGGGATTGGTAATGGCCTTTGGCTGTTACATGGACGGTCATGCTTCAAGTCAGGGCGCTCAGTGGGAGTTGTTTGTTGTTGCGAATGCACACGCATAATTGCTTTTCTCAAGGGCACATAAGCCATGCGTTGCTCTCCTATATTGTGTGTGCGCAGAGAAACTCATAAATCCACTCGCAGTGTTTCGCAGCCAAGTTATTCGAGTAATGCCTTAATGTTTTGCGCTCATGTGCACCTGGGTGGTACAAACAAGGCCAGTTAAACTACATGCGCATTCTTTTCGTCCGCCACACTGAATGCATATCAAGATTCGCCCTTGCATGGTAATGCATGCTTAATATTATTCTTATGAACTGCCAGTGACTTCATACGTTAGCCAGCACTCTGTCAAATTAATGTCAATTCCATTAATGGCGCTGTCCATTTTCTCGCTCTCTCCCTTTCGCCGCTCAAAGTTTCTCTCCTCTGCGCGGTCGCAGTGGGCCGTCGCCGCCGCTCTGCACAGATGAAAGACAGAGAGAAGAGAATTAACGTCCGGGGTCATTTATCAAGAGCGGGGCCCAAAAGTGCGGATGAAACTCTGCCGATGAAAATCTGTCCTGAGAAATGTCACTGAGATATTAGGTTTAATATATCAAATCATGGGTCTTCCCAACAGTGCTGAGCCAACACCAGTTCACCGCCTCGTGCTGTGCGTAAACACCGCGGCACGCCATCGGCTTTATCATCTTCAGGAAACGGTCAGCATGTGAGAAATGCATGATTGATGTCTGGTTTTGCATGCTATCATCTGCTCTACAATACAATTTGAGAATCTAAGCAAACTATCGGTTCACTATCTGCCACATGAGGGATGAGCTCTTTTTTTAACGCTGCGTCTCTGTAGTCGTGATCGATGTTTCGTTTTAGAAACCAATGTGGCGAAGAGCAGCTGTGATTGTTGAGAAGACAATGCTAGTTCTGATGAATGCTGCTCACCTGCATTCTGCACAAGCTCACAGTTCATGCTTCAATACATGGAATGCACTACGTTTTTTATTTGCATAGATTTGCAGTCTGGAGTGTACGTATATACCGATATACGGTACGATGTATTCCAAAAGTTGGAGCCAGTCTCCGAATCTGAGTTGACAGATTAATAGAAAATCGTGTAGTGTATGATAGGGTTTTTTTTTTTGAGGCCTCAGACTATAGCTATGTTTTCGTCACCGTTTTTTCGTGCAGTTGGAAGTGTCGCATCAGAAACAAGTGATGGCAGATTTTGAAAGAAAAAACAATCCCTTAATTCACAAAAAAGTTTTACGTACGCTTGAGGTGGTTTTTGACTTTAATGCGAATAATTGGAGAGGGAAACGCCATACGAACATCAAAACATTTGTTTGCCTAACAAATGCACATGAAAAACGTAGTGCGACTTTGTGCAATGGGACGGGATAACTTGACTAACCAGTAGACCGATCTTGTCGCACGGCATCTGAAATGTTGTTTCGGTCATTTTGAAATGTCTGAGCAAAGTCTGTCGTCAAAGTATTTTGGCATAATTGCCTCCCAGAACTGTTAAATGTGACTGCATTCCAAAACAGCTCTGAGGCACAAGTAATACATTATAAACCAAAATGATTCTTCTCCTACTTTCCTTTCAGTTGTTGGATGGAAACGGCGTTTTATTCGTAAACGTTACATTTTTTACAATAGAAATTTGCATTCGGGATGGGTGTCCATACGTATTTTGAGCTATTTCTAGAGCGCAGCGTAGTCACTTGTCACACGTCTTAACTAGGCACACGTTTCTGTGAATTTGTTGTGTTCAGAATGACCTGAGTGTGATCCCATAATTTACCGTATGACGGCCATTTTTTCATCTTTGACTATTAACAAAGTTAGCAAGTGTGTGATGTAAAATCTGTTAAGACTTTGTAGTATTCCAGCCTTTAGTGGGTTAAAGTTTGTCCTGTTAGCGTCCTTCATTTTGTCCTTGTTGCTACATGCTATACCATAATTAACGTGCTTTAAAAATGCCAAGCGGTACAGAACGCACTCTCTTCAAAATTGAAGTCTATCTAATACAAACCAATAATTACATGTTTACGTCTACCCCTACATTATGAATTATTATTATTAATTGCAAGAATCATTTTTGTTGAGGTGACGTGTGTACATTTACATATACTTATGTTTTGCATTTTGAAGTCACTTCGGATAACACCATCTACTGAATGAATAAGTACAATCATTATCCAATATGCTTTTAGGGTAACTCGTGACTATTTTGCATGTTGATTGGTGGCTAATTTGCATTAATTTGCATAATGCAATTCACATGTTTTCAAACGTTCCGCTTACTCACCACTTATGGTTAGCGTTGGGTTTTGCTTATTTTTCCGTTTTTTTTGTTTTTTTTATAAAAATCGTGTGTCTTTGTATGCATTTATACAATATCGCCACCTAGTAAAATCATTTTCCATTTTTAATTACAAATCAACGGTTCGGAAGCGCCTGTATTTAAAGAAATATCCACAAATCAGGAGGGCTTGGGTTTGTGTTGGGGAATATACGCGTTATATTTGTTATGCAATTCTAACCTTGCTTAGAAAAACAGCCGAACATTTCGCTTCGACCAATAATAATGATACCATAGCACACAAAGATCTGAACCGCTGGCTCCCCTGGAAAATCTTTACGTTGACCCCAGTTGATGAATATGAAAAGCATTGTTCTTTTCTTCTCTGTTTAAGCAAGTGCTGGAGAGCAGATCAGTAATAAGGCTCTTGATACCATCTCCAATAACAGATGAGAAAGCAGTGAAGCGTGCGGCCCTTAATCAATGAAACATCCCGCGTCAGATACTGTACAGCACACAGTACAGTAGAGATTTGTTCAATCTGCCCGCGAGAAAGCTTCAAAAAGTCCCACATTCATCATTCACGTTTTATCGAGCTGCAAAAGCTGGAACATTACGCCGGTTTATTTCTTCATGGATTTATTCATTCATAAATATTCATCCTCCACGTATGTCACGCGCACACACGCGTGATTTATCTGAAAGAGAAATATTGCTTTTCTAATATTACACACCGAGATTTATTGTCTCTCATTACCATTGTTATCGCAGTAGCTTTCAAGTAATCTATTTTTACCACTATGGGCGTTCGCTATTTACTGCGCGGAAAAATATCATTCGGGATCATACGTCTTTCTCCAGAAATCCATACAAGTGTAGAATCAAAGGCAGAAATCTGCAGCACAAAGCATTCTGGGACCCCACGGTGCCTGAATTAAGCGTCTCTTTAATGGTAATGCTCTATTTTCCAGGGCATTAGAACGATCCGGGCCTGGAGTTTAATTGGAGCACTGAGTGATGTATGAAATGAAGTTCAAGTTGGGCAAGTCCGCGCTTCTGGGTTTGATACGGAGCCGTCCGGGGCTCAATCATTCCGATGAGATCAGATTCTGATTTAAGACGGAAGGAAATAACAAGGGAGAAATGAAATGGTAATTACTATTGATTACCTATGTGCGTATGACCCCACAGGCCTCGCTTTGCATACTTAAATCAACTTAAATAATTGGATTTGCTAATTTTTGTATATGTAAGCCAGTGTGTGTGCGTGCGTGCGTGTGTGTGTGTGTGTGTGTGTGGGTGCTGTGAAATACAACCAAGAATAAAAACAAAAATGACTGACAAATGCTGCGGCCTGACCCTTGTGATTAGTTTTATTTGCTGCGTCGGTCGTTGCCCTGCACTTGATGTTGCTTCGGCAAACAGGAGGTTGTGATTCTGAATTGTCTGGGGAATCATTTATTATGTGATACTTATTTACAAACAATACTGCGTATATTTATGCTGTGAGTACACAGGCGGTATAATGAAAAT